>NW_024366860.1:4862-41762 GCF_014805655.1 Passer montanus | reverse complement strand
CTTCCCTTCCCTTCCCTTCCCTTCCCTTCCCTTCCTCATCTTTTCTCTCCTCTCCTTTTCCCCTTTTTCCCCTTCCCTCTCTTTTCCCTCTCCTTTCCCCTTTCCTTCAATTCCTGCTACACATTGCAAACAGTTTGAACACAAATTATTTCGTTTCTGAATTAGAACTAATTAGCTGACTGGTCCGTTTAAGGAGTTAACCACGTGCCATCCATTTTTTGGATTTTTGATAATTATCAAAACAGTGAAATATTCTCTGTGTGGGGGTTGTGATTGCTGAAGGATCTGGGGAATTCAGGAGGTTGTGGCTGTCTGGGAGGCACCTGAGCAGGGAGAGGAGGCTTTGCCTTCAGCTGGGAAGGTGTGGGATGAAAGGACACGGGAAGGGAGGAGGGCAGTGACGCAGAGAAGGAAGGCAGGAACTGATTTTAGCATTCATAATTTAATAAAACCAGTTTTTTCCCTGATTCCCCACATTTTGGCCCTGCAGTGTCTGCATCTCAGCTCTGTGTTCAGCAGCACAAACGTTGTGAAATGTGCAGTTTAATGATTCTCTGGGATTTGTTTGATCCCGTGGCTCCAGAGCCACCCTAATTAGGGAGCTTTGTGTGATCCTGCTCTGGCCATGCCAGGAACAGATGCTGCAGGGCCTGAGCAGAGCCAATTACACCTGGCCACGGAAAACCAGGCTTGGGAGGAAAGAATCATTGCTTTGGTGGTTTTTTTAATGGGATAATTGGGAGAAAGGAAGTTTGGGAGAACCCTGGCTGCCCCAGTCAGAGCTGGGCAACCTCCAGCTTTGGATAGCTTTGGGAGCTTGTCCAAATTCTCCAGGGATGGGGATTCCTCACTGTCCCAGGGCTGCACACACTCTCTATCCCATCTCTTCTCCCACCCACTTGTATCCAAACCCTTTCCTCTTGCTGTGAACTCCGTGTTCCCTTCTCTTTAACCCTTTTTTGGCAGAAGCCTCTCTGCACCCATGATTTCCAGACCCGGCTGGAATTCCAGATCTAGCTGGAATTCCAGACCCAGCTGGAATTCCAGACCCAGCTGGAATTTTGCCTCCTGGCACCCCTAACTCCGTGCTCCCCCCAGGAATGCCCCCCATGCAGGTGCACCACGGGCCGCCTGGCATGGGGCAGCACCACCCGGGACCACCAGGCTCTGGAGGACAGCCACCCCCCCGGCCCCCCCCGGGAATGCCACACCCCGGGCCGCCCCCCATGGGGCTCCCCCCTCGGGGGCCACACTTTGGATCTCCAATGGGTGAGTTGGGGTCTGGTTTTGGGGGCTCTGCTTTGGGGGAGGAGGAGGAGGAGGGGTGTGAAGCAAAACCTGCGGGACCTGGCACCCACCCCCCAACTTTGGGGTGTTCACAGGGCTTCCTCATAGTGACCCTGCACCCCAACTTGGGGATATCCACAGCTTTGGGGTGGTTTTGTGCCCTCTGGGATTTTTGGAGCAATTCCTGAATCTGGGGAATCTTTGCCAAGCTGAGGGGGGGCACCTGCTGCATGTGGCACCCCTGGGTGTGGGGTGGGCACCTCCAGGGAGATTTGGGGTGTTCAGAGGGCTTCCTCCTAGTGACCCTGCACCCCATCTTGGGGGTATCCATAGCTTTGGGGTGGTTTTTGATGCCCTTTTTGCCCTCTGGGGTTTTTGGAGCAATTCCTGATTCTGGGGAGTGTTTGCCAAGCTGGGGGGGGGCACCTGCTGCACGTGGCACCCCTGGGTGTGGGGTGGGCCCCTCCAGGGAGATTTGGGGGGTTCAGAGGGCTTCCTCCTAGTGACCCTGCACCCCAACTTGGGGATATCCACAGCTTTGGGGTGGTTTTGTGCCCTCTGGGATTTTTGGAGCAATTCCTGATTCTGGGGAGTGTTTGCCAAGCTGGGGGGGGGCACCTGCTGCACGTGGCACCCCTGGGTGTGGGGTGGGCCCCTCCAGGGAGATTTGGGGGGTTCAGAGGGCTTCCTCCTAGTGACCCTGCACCCCAACTTGGGGATATCCACAGCTTTGGGGTGGTTTTGTGCCCTCTGGGATTTTTGGAGCAATTCCTGATTCTGGGGAGTGTTTGCCAAGCTGGGGGGGGGCACCTGCTGCACGTGGCACCCCTGGGTGTGGGGTGGGCCCCTCCAGGGAGATTTGGGGGGTTCAGAGGGCTTCCTCCTAGTGACCCTGCACCCCAACTTGGGGATATCCACAGCTTTGGGGTGGTTTTGTGCCCTCTGGGATTTTTGGAGCAATTCCTGATTCTGGGGAGTGTTTGCCAAGCTGGGGGGGGGCACCTGCTGCACGTGGCACCCCTGGGTGTGGGGTGGGCCCCTCCAGGGAGATTTGGGGGGTTCAGAGGGCTTCCTCCTAGTGACCCTGCACCCCAACTTGGGGATATCCACAGCTTTGGGGTGGTTTTGTGCCCTCTGGGATTTTTGGAGCAATTCCTGATTCTGGGGAGTGTTTGCCAAGCTGGGGGGGGGCACCTGCTGCACGTGGCACCCCTGGGTGTGGGGTGGGCCCCTCCAGGGAGATTTGGGGGGTTCAGAGGGCTTCCTCCTAGTGACCCTGCACCCCAACTTGGGGATATCCACAGCTTTGGGGTGGTTTTGTGCCCTCTGGGATTTTTGGAGCAATTCCTGATTCTGGGGAGTGTTTGCCAAGCTGGGGGGGGGCACCTGCTGCACGTGGCACCCCTGGGTGTGGGGTGGGCCCCTCCAGGGAGATTTGGGGGGTTCAGAGGGCTTCCTCCTAGTGACCCTGCACCCCAACTTGGGGATATCCACAGCTTTGGGGTGGTTTTGTGCCCTCTGGGATTTTTGGAGCAATTCCTGATTCTGGGGAGTGTTTGCCAAGCTGGGGGGGGGCACCTGCTGCACGTGGCACCCCTGGGTGTGGGGTGGGCCCCTCCAGGGAGATTTGGGGGGTTCAGAGGGCTTCCTCCTAGTGACCCTGCACCCCAACTTGGGGATATCCACAGCTTTGGGGTGGTTTTGTGCCCTCTGGGATTTTTGGAGCAATTCCTGATTCTGGGGAGTGTTTGCCAAGCTGGGGGGGGGCACCTGCTGCACGTGGCACCCCTGGGTGTGGGGTGGGCCCCTCCAGGGAGATTTGGGGGGTTCAGAGGGCTTCCTCCTAGTGACCCTGCACCCCAACTTGGGGATATCCACAGCTTTGGGGTGGTTTTGTGCCCTCTGGGATTTTTGGAGCAATTCCTGATTCTGGGGAGTGTTTGCCAAGCTGGGGGGGGGCACCTGCTGCACGTGGCACCCCTGGGTGTGGGGTGGGCCCCTCCAGGGAGATTTGGGGGGTTCAGAGGGCTTCCTCCTAGTGACCCTGCACCCCAACTTGGGGATATCCACAGCTTTGGGGTGGTTTTGTGCCCTCTGGGATTTTTGGAGCAATTCCTGATTCTGGGGAGTGTTTGCCAAGCTGGGGGGGGGCACCTGCTGCACGTGGCACCCCTGGGTGTGGGGTGGGCCCCTCCAGGGAGATTTGGGGGGTTCAGAGGGCTTCCTCCTAGTGACCCTGCACCCCAACTTGGGGATATCCACAGCTTTGGGGTGGTTTTGTGCCCTCTGGGATTTTTGGAGCAATTCCTGATTCTGGGGAGTGTTTGCCAAGCTGGGGGGGGGCACCTGCTGCACGTGGCACCCCTGGGTGTGGGGTGGGCCCCTCCAGGGAGATTTGGGGGGTTCAGAGGGCTTCCTCCTAGTGACCCTGCACCCCAACTTGGGGATATCCACAGCTTTGGGGTGGTTTTGTGCCCTCTGGGATTTTTGGAGCAATTCCTGATTCTGGGGAGTGTTTGCCAAGCTGGGGGGGGGCACCTGCTGCACGTGGCACCCCTGGGTGTGGGGTGGGCCCCTCCAGGGAGATTTGGGGGGTTCAGAGGGCTTCCTCCTAGTGACCCTGCACCCCAACTTGGGGATATCCACAGCTTTGGGGTGGTTTTGTGCCCTCTGGGATTTTTGGAGCAATTCCTGATTCTGGGGAGTGTTTGCCAAGCTGGGGGGGGGCACCTGCTGCACGTGGCACCCCTGGGTGTGGGGTGGGCCCCTCCAGGGAGATTTGGGGGGTTCAGAGGGCTTCCTCCTAGTGACCCTGCACCCCAACTTGGGGATATCCACAGCTTTGGGGTGGTTTTGTGCCCTCTGGGATTTTTGGAGCAATTCCTGATTCTGGGGAGTGTTTGCCAAGCTGGGGGGGGGCACCTGCTGCACGTGGCCCCCCGGGGTGTGGGGTGGGCACCTCCAGGGAACTTTGGGGTGTTCACAGGGCTTCCTCATAGTGACCCTGCACCCCAACTTGGGGATATCCACAGCTTTGGGGTGGTTTTTGATGCCCTTTTTGCTCTCTGGGGTTTTTGGAGCAATTCCTGATTCTGGGGAGTGTTTACCAAGCTGGGGGGGCACCTGCTGCACGTGGCAGCCCTGGGTGTGTGCTGGGAATTTTGGGAGGTGGGTTTGGGCTGGTGGGTCACGTTCCTCCAGGGGTTTTTGGGGGGGCTCTGTCCTTTCCCCTGGCTCTGACCCCCCTGTCCCCCACAGGTCACCCCGGGCCGCTGCCGCACCACGGGCTCCGCGGGCCCCCCCCTCTGATGCCCCCCCACGGCTACAATGGACCCCCCAGGCCCCCTCCCTACGGCTACCAGAGGGTCCCACTGCCCCCTCGACCAGCTCAGAGACCCCCTGGAGTCCCCCCTCGTGGGCCCCTGCGAGGACCCCTGCCCTGAGGAGGGGGGGGCTCTCTGCTCCCCGTCCTTCCACAGCCCCTGGTGTCAACATTCCCCCTCCTGCCAAGGGCTGGGGGCCATGCCCTGCTCCTCCCTTCCCTCCCCATTTCTTCCCCTCATTTGTTTTTATAGTGTTGATTTTCCTCCCTCTCCCCATCTCCTGTTTCTCTTCCCCTGGAAGCTTTTCCAAGTTTCTTTTTACAGGATTTTGTTGGTTTTGTATGGAAAGCAGTGGCCACCCACTTGCAAATAAAGGATTTGGAAACCAAAAGTGGTTTTGGATTGGGACTGAGTTCTCTTCCCTGCTTGGGCCATTGGGAAGAACCAGGCTGGAGGGATTTGGGGCAGAGCTGATCCATGCTCCCCTGGAAGAGTGTGCTCCAAGGAAATGTCTGGATTCCCATTCTTGAGCTCCCCAAACCCAGGGAGCTGAGGTTGGACCGTGGAATATTTTTGTGTCAAGGTTTAGCCAAAGTCAAACATTCATCTTCAAAAGGCTTCTCCTGCCCCTGGGCAATGCCAGAGCCTCCAAGAGCTGGGAGTTTTTGGGGGGACGTGGAAGTGGGAATTCGCTGCTTCCTTCCTTCTTCATCCCAGTGTTGTCTTCTCACAGCCAGGTGGGAGCCCTAGGGACTGGATGGGATAGAAGGGAAGCCTGGTCCCCCTCCTGATCCTTCACATCCACAAATGTGGGGAGAGCCCCACGTGGGCTGGTGGGATGAGTGGATTTAAGTGTCGGGGTGGGGTGTGTGCTGTGGGAATGGGGATTCCCTGTGGTGCTGAGCCAAGGGGCTGAAGAGATCTCCAGAATCCAAAGATTCCTGCTTGGATGCAGGGAGCCCCAGTGTGGCATTTCCCTGCTCCTCACTCATGGAAGCCACCAGGATCCACCTGGAGCAGCCACTTTCCCTGCATTAATTCCATCATCATCATCATCATCATCATCCTCCTCCCCTGGAGGCATCCACTGTCACCCCGTTTTATCCCTGGTGTTATGCTGTCATTCCCAGCCACATCCTCTCTTCCCCCTGACTGCAGTCCTTTGTCAGCCCTGATTTTCTCCCCTTTCCTCCCATTTTTCCCCTGTTTTTATGTTTTTATCCCATTCCCCTCAGCTCTTTCCATGTGTTTTGGGCCGGGTGGAGCCCTCGGGACAAGAGGAGCCATTCCCTGTCCTGCTGCCAAGCCTCTTCCCTCTGATGATCCAAAAAACACCCGGGGGCTCTGTGGGGACAGTGGCACATGAGTCACAGGGTGCCCGAGGATGTGGCACTGCTTGTCCCCTCCCCAGGCTCGTGATGCCTGCAGGGCACAGCCTGGATCCCGGCGCTGCCCATTTCCTCCACTGCCAGCCTCCTCCTGCACTTCCATCCCCCTTTTAGGGTTTTTTCTTCCCCTAAAGATGAATATCACAATTATTCCTCAGCTGCTGGGTCTCGAATCCTTCCCAGTGCAGGTTTTTCCCATCCCTGTTTTTCCATCTGAGGGGTGAAATGCTGATTTTGGTGGGTCCTGGCAGAGTGTGAGGCTTTGGGGTTGGCACCCTGGAAGTTGGGTCGGGTCAGCTCCTTGCAGGGATGGGTTGGGGCTCTGGGAATGTTGGGGTGCAGCTTGAAGGGGCTCTGGGAACACTGGAATGCCAGTGAAGGGGTCAGGGAATATTTTCCCTGTTGGGGCACCCCAAATCCCCCCCAGTCTGAGTCCCAGGAGCACCCAGCACCCCACAGCCCCGGGGTTTTGGGGCTGGAGAGCTGCAGCTCCCAATTTCCCACCCTCGGGAATCCATCCATGAGAAACGAGGGTGGCAATGTCCATCTCCAGCCCTAAAAATCCCCTAAAAATAAATAAATAAATCCATCGGTGGCTTTTGTGTCGCGTTGTAGCCTCGGGGCCGAGCCTGACCAGCCCAGGCGGGGACGATTTGATCCCAAAAAATCCCAATCCAGCCCCGCGGAGGCCGTGACTCAGCCGTGACGGGGGCGGGGGCGGGCTGAGCTTCTCCGACAGCTCCGAGAGGGGGGGTCCCCGGCTGATGCCCCCCATCCCACCCCCCTCTCCCCTCCATCCGCAGCCTCGGGAGCGGCTCCATCCCGGCCGCTCCATCCCGGGAACCCCGCTCCCGCGGGAGCTCCGCTTGCGCATCCCGGGAGATCCATCGCCCCCCGGGGCGGGCCGAGCCCCCCGCCCCCGCCGAGCCCCCCCGGCTCTCCGGGGCTGATCCCTCCCTTCGCGGGGTGCGCCGATGGGCTCTCCCAGCGCTCCGTGTGCGCGGCGGAGGCTGCGGCGGTAGCGCCGGTACCCGGCAGCTCCCGGCGCTCCGTTCCGCTGCCGGAGCATCCTTTTGCTCTCCGCATCCCTCCCCGAGCATCCTTCCTCCCCGGAGCATCCTTCCTCTCCGGAGCATCCCTCTCGCCGGCGCCGGGAAGGAGCTGGAGCGGGGCGAGGGCTGAGCCAGGTAAGGGGGAGCAAAACGCGTTTATAGCCCGCATCCCCCCTCCCCGCGGCGATAATCGGCGTCCTCGCTGGTGGATTCGGGGTTCGGCTTCCCCTTCCCCACTTGCTGTGGCCATTTTGTCCTGGAAAACCTTCCCCGGAGCCCGGCTCTGCCTTTGGATGTGCGTTTTTGGGGGGATCCTCTCATCCTCCCCCCACCCCGGCAGAGCAGCCGGAGGGGATCGGGAATTCGCCGCAGGGATGGGAGGGGGCAACCGGGGGGATTTTGGGGAAAGGGTAGCAGGGGGGGATGTTGGGGGGTGACCTTGGACACGAGCGATTCCCAACTCTTCCCCCTTGTCGCCATGTTCCTGGCATTCCGCAGGGAGGCTGGGGGCTGCGGGGGGGTGAGGGGGGATGCAGCCCCCCAGCGCGGGACTCCCGGGGCTTTTGGGGTGCGCGTTTGCGTCGATCCTCGGCTCCTCTCGGGTGCGTGGAGGAGGAGACAGATCCGGCCCCGATAACCTTGTGCAGAGCTGTCCAACGCCACGGCGGGGCTGCAGGGCCAGCGGCGTGCTCAGCCCCCAGATTGGCATTTTTTGGGGATCTCCTTGACCCCCACATTTCAGGGGCTGTGGTCTGGGGGGATTTCTGCCCCTCTGGTGGGGTCAAACCCCCCATCTCAGCCAGCTCTGGCTCCTGGCGTCGGCTCGGCCGCTCGAGCCTCCCTGGTTTGTAGGGCCAGGGAGCCAGCCGTGACCTTGCTCCCCAGCCCATCCTCTTCCTCACCGTGCCCCCCGCCTCTCCCTGCTCCCCCATTCCTCCTCCCGGCCCCCCAATACCTCCCGGAGTGTGGAATGCCGGCCCCACACGGGGAGGTTCCAAAGGGAACCGCGAGTCTGGCTGGAGCAAAATGACCTTGCTCATGGACCGGCCCCTTCCAGGAGCCCCGGCGAGGGGCTGGGGTCTCCCTGCAGCCAGAGGGGACGGCACGGGGGGCGATTTGTCCTTTTATCCTGCAGAACCACCTGCCTGCCTCTGCTCGGGAGTGGGGGCCCGTGCTGTGCCGCAGCCCCCCTCCCTGCAGGGTTCCCGAGGAGCTAAATTTAGCATCCCTGCGTGCCCTGTCCCCTCGCCTGGGCAGGGGGGGACACGTCGCCGGCTGCGTCCCTCTGCCCGCAGCTCCTTCCCGCCTGGCCGCTGATAAAAATAGCGCTTGGAGGGGGTCACGATGGACCCCGAGGGTGGAGGAGCAGCAGAATGGGGCTGGGGGGCTGCGGGTCCATCCCTGTCACGAGCTGAGCCGGGCTCTGTGCAGTGGGAGTGGGGAAGGGGGGGTGGGATGCTGCGATGTGGGGGGACATGGAGATGCCACCCCCAGGTGTTTGGATGCCCCTCTGCTCCTCCCGGGGGGCTCGTGGTACCCCCCAGCCCCCTTTGGCCGGGTCAGCATCTGCCAGTGCTGGCGTCTCCCACTGTAAATGCTGCCTGGCAGCTCCTGCAGCGAGCGTGGCCTGGCACGCTCGGGTCACTGTCACCCGAGGGACCCACCCAGGGATCCTCTGAGGGGCTGCTGTGCCCTGAGGCACCCAGCCAGGGCAGTGCTGGGCTCTCCATTTCGCTGGTTTGGGGGGGTTTGGGGTTTGGGGATCCCCTCATCCTCCCTGTGGTGCCCAGGGAAATGGGGAGCAGAGCTGCTGGTGGCCTTGTTTTTTGGGGGGATGGAGTGGGGCTGCTCAGGGGCAGCCGTGCCCCTGGTGTCCCCCCAGCTCCCCCTGGTGTCCCCCCAGCTCCCCCTGTGCTTTGCGATGAGGGCAGAAGGGATGGATCCAGGGGGACTGGGGGGGTCCCAGTGAACTGTGGCAGCCAGAGACCCCCAGTTGAGGGAAAGGGGCTGGCATGGAGCCAGCCTGTCCCCACTCCCCTGCTGCTCCACCCAGGGGTCCCCAAATCCTCCCGTTTCCACCTGAGATGGAGAAAAAATGTGAGGTGGCACACAGGGCCACCACCACCCAACCTCAGGCTGGTTTCCTCTGGGCTCCCCAGGTCCAGGCTGGCATCCAGGGTCCTCCCACACCCCGTTCCACGGATGGGTAGCTCCACCACCCCTCTCCCCTCACCCCGGGCCTGAGGGCGCAGCCCCCCACGCAGAGACCCCCCGTGCCCCGCCAGCGCCCCGTGCCAGCCCGAGGCCACCATGGACGAGTCGTTCCGGGACCGGACCGCGTTCATCCGCGGCGCCAAGGACATCGCCAAGGAGGTGAAGAAGCACGCGGCCAAGAAGGTGAGCCGGGGCATGGACCGAGTGCAGGACGAGTACACCCGGCGCTCCTACTCCCGCTTCGAGGAGGAGGAGGACGACGAAGACTACGCGCCCCAGGACGGCTACTACCGGGGGGGCGAGGGGGCCAACGAGGAGGAGGGGGTGTCCAGCGACGCCACCGAAGGCCACGATGAGGAGGATGAGATCTACGAGGGCGAGTACCAAGGGATCCCCCGGCAGGAGTCGCTGAAGGGGGGGGAGCGCCTGGGGGCCGCGGCGGCCGCCGGCGCGTTCGACGACAGCGAGGGGCAGCGGAGGAAGGACCGGGAGGAGCTGGCGCAGCAGTACGAGCTCATCCTGCAGGAGTGCGGCCACGGCCGCTTCCAGTGGACCCTCTACTTTGTCCTGGGCCTGGCCCTCATGGCTGACGGCGTGGAGATCTTCGTGGTGGGCTTCGTCCTGCCCAGCGCCGAGAAGGACATGTGCCTCTCCGACTCCAACAAGGGCATGCTGGGTGAGGAGACGGGCACGGGGGTGTGGGAGTCGTGGCTGGGGGGACAGGGGGTCAGGGGGACGTGGAGGGGCACTGGGAGATGTGGGGGTGCAGAGATGTGGGGGGACATGAGGACACGTGGGGGCAGAGGAGAACAGGAGAATGGGGATGGGGAAGGACATGGGGGGCTCAGGAAGGTGTGGGGGGGTCACAGGGGTTATGGAAGAACACAGGAAGAATTGGGAGGACATGAGGCCATGGGGTGTGGGGTCTAGGAAGGGATGTGGGGATGAGGAGGGGTGCAGGACCCCACCATCCTCCTCCTCCCAGTCCCACACTGGTGCCCACATGAGCAGCCGCAGGGAGCGAGCTCAGGAATTTGGGCTGACTGGATGCTGAGACTGGGTTTGGGGGGCCATGGGGGGCTTTGTTCCATTGCTTCCCCCTTCTCTGTGATGCCTGCTGGAGCCTGACACCCCCCAAACCCCAGGGGACACCAGTGCCCCCCATCCCTGAGATGTGGCAATCGTGGGACAGGGGGAGGGGCTGGCTGTGGGGGTCCTGGGGGCACACCCGCCCCCCATGTCCCACAGTCCCTGAGCAGGGCAGGGGGACAACAGGGCATTCTGTCCCCTCCCTCCACGGGGACGCAGTGTTTTGAGGAGAGGCTCCCTGCCCAAGTGCCGAGGGTGCTCTCCCTCCCTGAGGTGACTCAGGGGGCAGGTCCCCGTGCCCCCCAGCACTGACCTGGCTGCATGTGTCCCCCTCCCCAGGACTCATCGTGTACCTGGGCATGATGGTGGGCGCGTTCGTGTGGGGCGGGCTGGCCGACCGGCTGGGCCGAAGGCAGTGCCTCCTCATCTCCCTCTCCGTCAACAGCGTCTTCGCCTTCTTCTCCTCCTTCGTCCAGGGCTATGGCACCTTCCTCTTCTGCCGCCTGCTCTCGGGCGTGGGGTAAGGGGGGCCCAGCTGATGTGTTTGAGTCGCCTCCAGATGATGGAAGGAATGATGAATCTGACTCCGTGTTCTTAGACGGCTAATTTATTATTTTATGATATTATGTTATAGTAAAGAATGCTAAACTATACTATATATAAACTATACTAAGATAAATTAAACTGCACTAAAGTATCCTTTCTGTATGCTAAATAATACAGAAAGGATACTTGGAGAAGGTTAAAAAGATAATAATGAAAACTCGTGACTCCCTCCAGAGTCCTGACACAGCCTGGCACAAAACAATTCACATGAAACCAATGAAACAATCACCTGTGGGTGAAAAACCTCCAACCACATTCCAAAGCAGCAAAACACAGGAGAAGCAAATCAGATAATTGTTGTTCCCCTTTTCCTCTGAGGCTTCTCAGCTTCCCAGCAGAAAAATCCTGGGCAAAGGGGGTTTTTCCAGGAAATGTGAATGCCACACAGGGACCCCCCGAGCAGGGGCTGCCCTCCCTGCTGTGCGTGGTGGGCGTGGGGCAGGGGGTGACGCCGCTTCCCCCCCTCCACCCCTAGCATCGGCGGCTCCATCCCCATCGTCTTCTCCTACTTCTCGGAGTTCCTGGCGCAGGAGAAGCGCGGGGAGCACCTGAGCTGGCTCTGCATGTTCTGGATGATCGGGGGCATCTACGCGTCCGCCATGGCCTGGGCCATCATCCCCCACTACGGTAGGAGCCCTGGGCTGGTGGTACGCAGGGCGTGCGCCGGGGCTCGGCCCCACCGCCCTGTCCTGTCCCTGTCCAGGCTGGAGCTTCCAGATGGGCTCCGCGTACCAATTCCACAGCTGGAGGGTTTTTGTCCTCGTCTGCGCCTTCCCCTCGGTCTTCGCCATCGGGGCGCTCACCACCATGCCGGAGAGCCCACGCTTCTACCTGGAGGTGGGGTCTGGGGGGCATCAGGGTCCTGGAGTCAGGGGTGCCTTGAGAGTCCCCAGGAAGGGACGCCCAGGTCGGGGTGGAGATGGGGCAACCCAGACAGGGGGTGGTGAGGTCTGGACAGGAAGCCCCAGATGGGTTTTGGAGAGGGGTGGGACTGGGCAGGAACCCCCCAAGAGGGTGATGGGACCCCGAGGGATGGGGGGACCCTGAGGAGGTGATGAAGATGGGGGAGGGATCGCCGGGTGGGTGGTGGAACCCAGGCAGGAACCGCTGATGGGGGGTCAGGGTCCAGTTTGGGGTGTCCCAGGGTGACCTGTCCCTGCCCTCGCAGAACGGGAAGCACGACGAGGCCTGGATGGTGCTGAAGCAGGTCCATGACACCAACATGAGGGCCAAGGGCCACCCCGAGAGGGTCTTCTCGGTAAGGACCCCCCAGGGCTGAGCCTTGGGGTCCCCAGCACCCCAAGCAAGGGTGGGATGTCCTCCAGGAGCAGGGGTGCAATTCCCACCTGTGGGAAAAGCACCACCAGGGGAATGCTGCTGTAACAGGTGGGGAAACTGAGGCACAAGGCGGTGCTTCCTGGTGTCCCCAGACTGTCCCACCCACAGGTCACCCACATCAAGACCATCAAGCGGGAGGACGAGCTCATCGAGATCCAGTCGGACACCGGGACGTGGTACCGGCGCTGGCTGGTCCGATGCCTCAACCTGTCCCAGCAGGTGAGGCCGGGGCCACCCAGGGCCCCCTGCGCCCCCTGTCACCTGCCGGGCCCTTGTCACCTCCCGTGTGCCTCTGCAGGTCTGGAGCAACTTCCAGCAGTGCTTCGTGCCCGAGTACCGGCGGGTGACGCTGATGATGATGGCAGTGTGGTTCACCATGTCCTTCAGGTGCTGCGGGGCGGGATGGGATGCATGGGATGGGATCGATGGGATGGGATGGGATGGGATGGGATTGATGGGATGGGATGGGATCAATGGGATGGCATGGGATGGGATAGGATCAGTGGGATGGGGTTAATGGGATCAATGGGATGGCACTGGGATCAGCGTGGTGGGATTAATGTAATCAACGAGATGGGATTGGGCAGTGGGATGGGATGGAACCAGCATCACGGGGATGGCACTGGGAGCTCAGGGCTGGTTCTGGGAGCCCCGGGCCAGAGCTGGCGAGCCCAGCTGTGTGGTGCCTGCTCACCCCTGTCCCCGCAGCTACTACGGGCTCACCGTGTGGTTCCCGGACATGATCAAGCACCTGCAGAGCATCGAGTACGCGTCGCGCACGAAGCTCTTCACGCGCGAGAAGGTGCGGCACTTCACCTTCAACTTCACCCTGGAGAACCAGGTGCACCGTGGTGGGGAGTACTTCAACGACAAGTGAGTGAGGGGAGGCTGAGCCTGGGGTCGCTGAGCTGCCCAGCACAGGGGTGGGGGGCATCGGGGGTCTCCCTCCTGTCCCCCCGTGCAGGTTCATCGGGCTGAAGATGAAGTCGGTGACGTTCGAGGACTCGCTCTTCGAGGAGTGTTACTTCGAGGACATCACTTCCAGCAACACCTTCTTCAAGAACTGCACCTTCATCTCCACCGTCTTCTACAACACAGGTGGGGGAATGGGATCCCCGGGAGGGGGTGACCCAGCAGGGTGGCCCCCAGTTTTGAGGGAGATGGGGGTGAGCCACCAGCTTGGAGGAAGGTCAGGAAAGTCCTCAGGGGCATGATGGAGTTGGGGTGGTCGAGATAATGTGACCCACCAGGGTTTTGATGGAGATGGGGGTGGGCCATCAGCTTGGAGGAAGGTCCCCAGTGGCATGATGGAGTTGGGGTGGTGGAGATAAGGAGCAGGGTGGTCCCCAGGGGGGTGATGGAGGTGTGGTTGACCCACCAGGTGAGGTGGGAGAGGCCAGACAGGTGTGCACGGAGATGGGGTGACCCCGTGGGCCACTGTCCCCCCAGATCTGTTCGAGTACAAGTTCATCAACAGCCGGGTGGTGAACAGCACGTTCCTGCACAACAAGGAGGGCTGCCAGCTGGACTTCAGCGACGACAACAACGCCTACATGATCTACTTCGTCAGCTTCCTGGGCACCCTGGCTGTGCTCCCTGGGAACATCGTCTCGGCCCTGCTCATGGACAAGATTGGCCGCCTGCGCATGCTGGGTGGGCAACGGGACGGCCTTGGTGGGGCTGGGGGGTCCTGGAGAAGTTTCCAGCCCAAACCAGGCTCTTGATCTTCTTGACCCACCACCAACACCTTCACCCTGTTGGTCACCCCACCTCCACCACCCTTTTGGGGACTTTCCTGATCCTCCTCCCACCCGTTGGTCACCTCCATCTCTGGTGACCTCTTGGGGACCTCTGGTGGGTCACACCCATCTCTTGACCCACCACCCTCACCTTTACCCTTTGGGGACTTTCCTGATCCTCCTCCCACCTCCATCTCTGGTGACCTTTTGGGGACCTCCTGGTGGGTCACCCCATTCCTTGACCCACCACCATCACCTTCATCCTGTTGGTCACCCCACCTCCACCACCCTTTTGGGAACTTTCCTGATCCTCCTCCCACCTCCATCTCTGGTGACCTTTTGGGGTCACCCCCACCTCCCTCTCCCTTTTGGGACTGTCAGCCCCACCCAGCCCCGCTTCGTGCCTCAGTTTCCCCGTGCTCTGACATGTCCACGTGTCCTGCAGCCGGCTCCAGCGTCATGTCCTGCATCAGCTGCTTCTTCCTGTCCTTTGGGAACAGCGAGTCTGCCATGATCGCCCTGCTCTGCCTCTTTGGGGGGGTCAGCATCGCCTCCTGGAACGCGCTCGACGTGCTCACCGTGGAGCTGTACCCCTCTGACAAGAGGTGGGGGCCTGGCACGGAGATTTTGGGGGCAAGGAGTGAGGTTTTGGGTGAAAGGAGTGACGTTTGGGGGGCAAGGAGTGAAGTTTTGGGTGGAAGGAGTGGAGTTTTGGGCGGAAGAAGTGAAGTTTTGGGTGGAAGAAGTGAAGTTTTGGGTGCTGGGTGGGAGGTTTTGGTGCAAGGAGTGAAGTTTTGGGGTGCTGGGGTGCCCATTTAAGGGTTTGGAGTTCCCATTTTGGGGTGCTGGGATGCCCATTTAAGGGTTTGGAGCTCCAATTTTGAGGAGCTGGGTGCTCATTTAAGGGCTTTGAGTTCCCTTTTTGGGGTGCTGGATGTCAGTCTAAGGGTTTGGAGTTCCAGTTTTGGGGTGCTGGGTGCCCATTTCAGGGTTTGGAGCTCCCATTTTGGGGTGCTGGGTGCCCATTTCAGGGCTTTGAGTTCCTTTTTTGGGGTGCCCATTTCAGGGTTTGAAGCTCCCATTTTGGGGTGCTGGATGCCAATTTAAGGGTTTGGAGTTCCAATTTTGGGATGCTGGATGCCAGTCTAAGGGTTTTCACTTCCCATTTTGGGGTGCTGGATGCCCATTTCAGGGTTTGGAGTTCCCATTTTGGGGTGCTGGATGCCCATTTCAGGGTTTGGAATTTGAATTTTGGGGTGCTGGGTGCCAATCTAAGGGTTTTCACTTCCCACTTTGGAGTCCTGGGTGCCCATTTCAGCCTTCCAGGCGCCAATTTCAGGGTGCCACCTGCCCTCTGCAGGTGCCCACGAGGCTGGGCACCCAACCCTACCCCCGGGTGGTGCCCCCCACCAACCCCACCCCTCCTCACCCTCCCCAGGACGACGGCGTTCGGTTTCCTGAACGCTCTGTGCAAGCTGGCAGCCGTGCTGGGCATCAGCATCTTCACCTCCTTCGTGGGCATCACCAAGGCCGTGCCCATCCTGTTCGCCTCGGCTGCTCTGGCCCTCGGCAGCTCCCTGGCCCTCAAACTGCCCGAGACAAGGGGGCAGGTCCTGCAGTGATGGGGGGCTGGGGGAGAGGGACCCCCCCCTTGCGCGGGGTGCCCCCCAAATCCAGCGTTTTGCCCCCCCCACTCCTCCCTCTCTCCTCGTGCCCCTGGGATTAGTCGCGTTAGACACTGTGAAATGTCTTGGAGCATTTGGGATCTTTTTCATTTGCACTTGGACCCCCCCACCCCAAAAAAAAAATCACCCTGTACCCCTAAAATTTCCCTGATACCTCCAGCTCCCCCCCGAAATTCCCCCTGACCCCTCCTCAAACCTCCAATTCTCCCCCCCCCAGTTTCTTTTCTTGGTGTCACCCCCTGTGTGCTGCTCATTCCTGGGGGGCTGTGGGACAGGATTGAGGGGGGGGCCTGGCCCTCTGAACCCCCACACCTCTGTGCACCCCCCAAATCCCTGCTGAGCCGAGGAGCAGGAGGATGAAGTGTATTATGGGGGGGGATGCCCCCCTGTGCCTCAGTTTCCCCATCCCTGTGGAGGGCAACCAGCAGGATCCCCCATGCATTTTTTTGGGGGGGCATCTGGGGGTGCCAAGAGCCCTTGGGGTGCCTCAGCAATGCCTGGGGGTGGGGGAGCAGAGAATATTGGGGTGCTGGGGTACAGAATCCCCTTGACAATTTTAGGGTACCCCCTCTTATAAAGCACATGCTCCCCCCCTTTCCCCCCCAGGACGCCCCAATTTTTGGGGAAAAAAAAAACCCAAAAAAAAAAAAAACAAACCAGAAAAGAATTGCCAATCCCCCCCTGCAAAAAAAAAAAGGATTCTCCAGCCCCAGCTGCCCACAGAAAACATTTATTTAAATTAATTCAGGTGCAACGGGAGGGACACCCCAAAAATCCACAGCAGGGTGGGAGCAGGGAGGGGCTGGGTCCAGCTTGGGGGTGCTATGGGGTGTGGGGGGGTCACCCCCATTACTTTTGTCCCCTCCCAAACACCAGGGTGGGGGTCCCGTGAGCCCCATGCTGTTCCTGGGGGGGTTCCCATGAGCTGCACAGGGTTCCTGAGGGGGTCCTGTGGTTCCTGGGGGGCTCCTGGCAGCCCCACAAGGTTCCTGGGGGGGTCCTGTGAGCCCCATGCTGTTCCTGGGGGGTCCTGTTGTTCTTGGGGGGCTCCTGGCAGCCCCACAAGGTTCCTGGGGGGGTCCTGTGAGCCCCATGCTGTTCCTGGGGGGTCCTGTTGTTCTTGGGGGGCTCCTGGCAGCCCCACATTGATCCTGGGGGGGGTCCTGGCAGCCCCACAAGGTTCTTGAGGAGGTCCTGTTGTTCCTGGGGGGGTCCTGGCAGCCCCACACGGTTCCTGGGGGGGGTCCCCAGGAGCCCCACGCTGTTCTTGGGGTGTCCCGTTGCTCCTGGGGGGCTCCCATGACCCCCATGCTGCTCCTGGGGGGGGGTCCCAGGAGCCCCACGCTGTTCCTGGGGGGGGTTCTTGAGGGTGTCCCGTTGTTCCTGGGGGGGTCCCAGGAGCCCCACATTGTTCTTGGGGGGGTTTCCATGAGCCCCATGCTGTTCTTGAGGGTGTCCCGTTGTTCCTGGGGGGCTCCAGCTGCCCCCGGCGCTCCCCCAGCGCCGTCACTGCTTCCCCGCCTCCTCCTCCTCCTCCTCCTCGCCGGCCCCGCGGCGCTTCTCCCTCTTGGAGCCGCCCAGGCAGGGGGGCGCGGGGGGGTTCTGGGGGTCGCTGTGCCACTGCTCGGGGGTGCGGGCGGTGAGCTGCAGGGCGTGCAGGGGCCCGGCCAGCTCGGCCCGCAGCGCCTCGTGCACCAGGCGGTGCCGCTGCAGCGGCGGCAGCCCCGCGAAGCGCCCGCTCACCACCAGCACCCCGAAGTGGGTCTCGGCTCCGGGGGGGCCCCCGTGCCGGGGGGAGTCGTCCCGGATCTCCAGGTGGGTGGGCTGGAGGGCTGCAGTCAGCTTGGCACGGATGGTGCGGGCCAGGGGACCGCCCGTGCCCCCCATGGCTCCCCGGGCGGCCGCAAGGAGGGGACCCCGCATCCGAGAAGGGCTGCAAGAGACAGGGGGGATTAGGGGGAGAAACCCCCCCCAGGAATGGACCCCGCATCCGAGAAGGGCTGCAAGAGACAGGGGGGATTAGGGGGATAAACCCCCCCCAGGAATGGACCCAGAATTGGGGAAGGGCTGTGGGATTTGGGGGGTGCAGCGGGAGAAACCCCCCAGGAGAGGACCCAGCGTTGGGGAAGGGCTGTGGGATTTGGGGGTGCAAGGAGAGACCCCCCTCAGCCCCCAGGAAAGGAGAAGGGCTGCAAGCGAGAGGAGGGATTTGGGGGTACAGGAGGACCCCCCCAGACCCCAGGAGAGGAGAAGGGTAAAACAAGGGGGTGCTGTGGGGGATGGAATGGGGAATAAGGGGGGCTGGAATGAGGAATAACAGGGTGCTAAGGGTGGAACAGGGAATAAGGGGGTGCTGGAGGGGGTGAAATAGGGAATAAGGGGGTGCTGGGAGCGGTGGAAGGGGAATAAGGGGGGGCTGGGGGCAGTGGTAGGAGGAATGAGGGGGGCTGGAATGAGGAATAACGGGATGCTGAGGGTGGAATAGGGAATAAGGGGGTGCTGGAGGGGGTGGAATGTGGAATAAGGGGGTGCTGGGGGCGGCGGGTCTGGGGTGAGGCCCTGCTGGGCCCGGAGCTCTCGGGAAGGGCCTGACCCCCCCCTCAGAGCCCGCCTGTGCCCCGCGACCCTCCCACAGGACACCCCCGGGCACCAGCAGGTGCTGCCCGAGCTCCCAAAGCCCTCGGGACCCTCCCGGTGCCCCCGGTGCCCTCCCGGTGCCCTCCCGGCCCTCACCGCCCGCTCCGCTCGGGATCGCCGCCGCCGCGTGACGCCGCCGTCACGTGCACCGCGTAACCCCGCCCATCCCCAGTCAGCCCCGCCCCCTACGCGCAGACCACGCCTTTTTATCCTTATATGGTTAAATGGGTGGAGAGTGATATGTGGGGCGGGGCCAGGTGTGCTTGGGGACACGGTGGGGACACGATTTCCAAACAGGAGCTGAATTTTGGGGTTCTCACCAGACAGTGCCCCAATTTTTCCAGGTTCATCCTGATTTTCCTGCTTTTATCCTGATTTTTCCATACTCACCCCTATTTTTCCATCATCACCTTCATATTTTCCAGATTCACTCTCATTTTTTTATTTCTCCTCATTTTTTTTCTTATTATTTTCCTAATTTCTTCCTGATTTTTCCCGGTTCATCCTGATTGTCCTACTTTTATCCTGATTTTTCCGTATTCACCCATCATTGCCTTCATATTTTCCAGAGTCACTCTCATATTTTTATCTCTCCTCATTTTTTCCTATTCTTTTCCTTATTTCATCCTGATTTTTCCCAGTTCATCCTTAATTTTCCAGGTTCACCTTCATCTTCCAAGTTCGCCCTTATGACATTCCCTAAAAACTAAAAGAAGAGGGTTTTTTTGGTCCTTTTTTTCCTTCTTTTTAATTTTTTTTTGTACACGGGAAGCGGTAAGAAAAGGCAGAGGGGTCCTGCCAGTCCTGCTGCCACCTCGTGGCATGGATCCTCTTCTCAAACTTTGTGGCTCACAGAAATCACCATAAAACCTTTTTCCCAAATCCCCAAATCTTTGTTGTAGTTGCGATGGAGACAACACGAAGCAACTCTCCATTTTCAGGAGGCTTCAAACCTTTTAAATTCTATTTATGCTTTTTATCCACTCTTACAAAACTCATAAATTTCCACTTTACTCATTGCTCATGAGAGACCAAAAAAGGGTTTATTGCAACAGGTTTCTCTAATTTACCCTTTTTTTCTTTCTCGGTAGGAAATCTTCCAGGGGTGAACACGGATCCTCTTCCCAAACTCCCCTCTGGCGCACAGAAATCCCATAAAACCCGGAGATCCCTCAGGATGGGCAGCTCGGGTGCACCCCATGCCCACCTCGCCCTTCTCCCTTCCCCTCCCCACTGGAATTTGCCTTTTGGGATCAAAAATCCCCCCTGGCTATTTTTAAATTGCTGTCGGAGCCCACCCAGCTCCCGTCAGAATCTTCAGCTGTTTTTTCCTCCCTCTGCTCCGAGCCTGGCTGGCAACAGCCGGGATTCCCTCCCCATCCCCATCCCCAGCCCGAGCAGGGACCAGGATTTTCCTCTGCAGGTTCCAGGGGGGTTTGGTGCCCACCCAAATCTGGCATTTTCTGGGGTAAGTGGAGTGCTGGGATCCTTGGAAGAGGTGTGGGTGGATGGGATTTGTGCTTGGGATGGGGTTTATTTCCTTTATTTCTGGAGGGATGGGGTTTATTTCCTTTATTTCTGGAGGGACGGGGTTAATTTCCTTTATTTCTGGAGGGACAGGGTTTATTTCCTTTATTTCTGGAGGGACGGGGTTAATTTCCTTTATTTCTGGAGGGACAGGGTTTATTTCCTTTATTTCTGGAGGGATAAGATTTATTTCCTTTATTTTTGAGGGATGGGGTTTATTTCCTTTATTTCTGGAGGAATAGGATTTATTTCCTTTATTTCTGGAGGGATGGGATTTATTTCCTTTATTTCTGGAGGAATAGGATTTATTTCCTTTATTTCTGGAGGGAGGGGATTTATTTCCTTCCAAGCATGGCATGGAAGGAAGAGTGCATCCTTTGGGATTGATTGTGCAACCTGGAAAGAAGAGGGATCCACTTTTCCAGCTCTGTGGCTGATTTCCCCAAATATTATCTTCCCACCCCAGTCCCAGTGCTCTTTTGGGATAGGTTGGGCACCAGGATTTGCTCCCTGCAGGTGGAAAACAGCAGGAACTTGGTTTAGGACACAGGAAGATTTCCTGAGTGTGTTCCCAAAGGGATTTTTGGGTGCTGGAATGCTGAGGGACCAACTTCCCACCCCGGTGCTCCTCCACGGCCTCTGGAATGGAACAGAAAAATCCCAATTTGGGACATTCCTGACCATTCCTTCTCCTTGCAGGGTGCAGCTGCTTCCTGCACCCGTGCAGGTGGGATCTCAGGAGTGCAGCCAGCGTGGTCTGGCAGTCATTGATCCCTGGGGACACTGGCCACCAGCCCTGGGGACATTGGCCACCAGCCCTGGGGACACTGGCCATCGATCCCTGGGGACATTGGCCAACTTTGGCCCGTGCCGTGTTTGCGTTCAGGACTTGGCTGTGCTGGAAAAGTGTTCTCCTGTCAGGGAACATCCCATTCCCTGCCGGACACTTCCCACAGGGAAAAGCTTTTCCACTCCTGGGTGGTGCCCACAGGGGTTTCCAAGCAGGAAAAACCCAGGGAAGCTCCCACGACCCCACACTCCTCCTGGAACCCCTGTGCCCCACCTTCTCCAGGCTCTGGCTGCTGCTCCCGGCTGGATCAGAGCCCAGCTAAATTTAGAGGGATCGATTTCAACCCCCGCCTCTGCCCCGCGGGGGGAAAGGACAGAGCAGAGGTGCCCAGGGACGAGGAGCCACGGGGGGCTTCGTCCTTTTCCCCCGGGCTCGTGGGACCCCCACATTTACCCAGCTGCAGGAGCAGCCCAGGGGGGCTGGAGTTTTCCTGGGTCATGCCACGGCTCTCTGTGGCTGTCACTTGGGGCAGAGCTCGTGACAAGGACGTCCGTGTGTCCCGCAGGGAAGGAGCTCCCTGGAGAGGCTGATACAGGTGAGGAAAGCAGGAATGAGGGTGCAAGGATGTTGTTGGCACCCAGGGGTGCTTCAGGCTCTGATCCCACGGGTGGTGTCCCCAAAGTGAGGGTGGAGTGACATGCTCAACGCCCACCCCTGTGAGGAAACAGCTCCAGCAGCACCGGGGGGGTTGAGGTTGGATCTCAGGGGAAATTTCCTCTATCAGGGGAAATTTCCTCACGCAAAGGGTGCTCAAGGCGTGGCAGGGGCTGCCCAGCTGGAGCCACATCCCTGGAAGTGTCCAAAGCCCTGTGGATGTGCCACTGGGGACAAGTGGTGGCCTGGGAGGTGCAGGGTTGAGGTGCTGGAGCTGCAGGACCCCTCTCAGTCCCGTGTCCCACCTCTGCTTCCAGGGGAGCGGCCGGATGAAGCCGGGAGCTGCTGGTGGGTGAGAGACCCCCGAGCTCTGCATGGATGGGAATGGGGAGAGCTGCCCGCAGTAGGAGCCCAGGGCAGCTGGAAACCCCCGGCCTCTTCCTCCCAGCTTTCCTGCTCCTCTTCCTCTGCAGGCATGGTAAGGATCCACGGGGCAGAGCTGTTCCCTGTAAAAATCAGGAGGAAATCTCTTCCAGGAGGAATCTCCAGGGGAATCTGGAGCTGGATGCTGGGGGGTGGCGGGGGGAGGACAGGCTGCCCTTCCTCATGTCGCCACATTCCTCTTCACAGAGAAAAGCAAGGCACAATCCTTCCCCAGACTATTTCTGGGTTTCATATTCTCTGAACATCCAAGAAAGAAAAAAAATTCTTATCTCATTTGCTGTGCCTGTGTTTGTGCAAAAGTAGAATGCAATACGGAGATTGTTTACCCAAAGTGATGGTGGCTTGGATGTAATGTAAATATAAAATAATATAATATATATAGATTGTTATGGGAACATGACATAATAATATATATTAATTTTGGTTTGGATGTAATGTAAACATAATATAAAATAATATAATATATATAGAATATAATAATATATATTAATTTTGGTTTGGATGTAATGTAAACATGATATAAAATAATATACTATATATATAATATAATAATATATCTTAAATAATATATATTAATTTTGGTTTGTAATGTAAATATAATATAAAAGATTATAATATCTATAATAATATATATTAAATAATATATATTAATATTTATATTAAATAATATATATTAGATTAAATATAATATAAAATAATATAGTACAATAAAAATAAAAATCAATTAGACTTATGGAGTCATCGGGGGTGAAAATATCTACTTTTAACCACTCTCCTCTCCCAGTCTCCTCCCAGTGCAAGATCCTCCGCTGCAACTCGGAGTACGTGGCGGCCACGCTGCAGCTGCACGGGCCCGAGCGCGGTGCCGCGTTCTGCAGCGCGCTGCGCTCCTACTCGCTGTGCGCGCGGCGCACCGCCCGCACCTGCCGCGGCGACCTGGCCTTCCACTCGGCCGTGCACGGCATCGAGGACCTCATGATCCACCACAACTGCTCCAAGGAAGGCCCCACGGCCCCGCCGCGGCCCGCGGCGCCCAACCCGCACGGCTTCGAGGCGCTCGACGTCTGCGACTACGAGAGGAGCTTCCTCTACAAGCACGGCCGGCCGCCCGGCTTCCAGCACTGCGCCGCTTTTGGGGACCCCCACATCCGAACGTTCCACCACGACTTCCACACGTGCCGCGTGGAGGGCTCCTGGCCGCTGCTGGACAACGAGTACCTGTTTGTGCAGGCCACCAGCTCGCCGGTGGCCAAGGGGTCCAACGCTACGGTCACCAGCAAGGTAACGGTAGCGCACGGGATGGGCGGCAAATCCAGGGGCAGGGCACCTCCTGTGCTTCCCAAAATCCTTGGAAAACCCAGGGGGATGAGGAAGGAGGGACAACAGTGGTGAAGGTTCTTGAGGGGACCCTCAAACACTCCTGCTGCTGTCAGGTGACTGTGTGCTCCAAGGGGTACCCGAAGGAATCTTGTGGTCCAAGGGGTACCTGGAGGAATCTTGGGGTACTTGGAGGAATTTTGTGGTCCATGGGGTTCCTGGAGGAACCTTGGGGTACCTGAAGGGATCTTGTGGCCCATGGGGTTCCCGGAGGAATCTTGTGGCCCATGGGGTACCTGGAGGAATCGTGTGGTCCATGGGGTTCTTGGAGGAATCTTGTGGTCCAAGGGGTACCTGAAGGAACCTTGGGGTACCTGGAGGAATCTTGTGGTCCATGGGGTACCTGGAGGAATCTTGTGGTCCAAGGGGTACCTGGAAGAACCTTGGAGTACTTGGAGGAGTCTTGTGGTCCAAGGGGTACCTGGAGGGATCTTGTGGCCCATGGGGTTCCCAAAAGAATCTTGCTAGGTTTGGCTCCACCTGAGTTTTGCTTAAATGGTGTTAAAAAAAGAAGGAAAGATTGTAGTTATCCCCAAAGGACTGTGGCAGGGAAGGTTTAAGGACAGATAGGTGAGGTGGGACCTCCATCCTGCGATACCCCAAACACCTGGGATGGCACCACAACCGCCACACTCATCCTCCTCCCGCTCCACTCCCCACAGCTGACCATCATCTTCAAGAACATGAAAGAATGCATCGACCAGAAGGTCTACCAGGCCGAGCTGGACAACGTCCCCGCGGCATTCCAGGACGGCTCCGTCAACGGCGGCGCGCGCCCCGGCGGCAGCAGCTTGGCCATCCGGGAGCGCAGCCCCGGCCGGCACGTGGAGATCCGCGCCGCCTACATCGGCACCACCATCGCCGTGCGCCAGGCCGGCCGCCAGCTCTCCTTCTCCATCCGCGCCGCCGAGGAGGTGGCCAGGGCCTTCACAGAGGAGCAGGACCTGCAGCTGTGCGTGGGAGGTTGCCCCCGCAGCCAGCGCATGTCCCGCAGCCCCCGCGGGCGCGGCCGCGTCCCCGCGGAGACGGCGCGAGCGCTCTGCCGGGAGATGCTGCCCGTGGAGGATGTCTACTTCCAGTCGTGCGTCTTCGACGTGGTCACCTCGGGGGATGTCAACTTCACCATGGCAGCGCACGGGGCGCTGGAGGATGCCCGGCTCTTCCTGCCCGACGCTGAGAAGCTTCACATCTTCCAAGCTGGAGGAGGCTGCCAACTCAGCTCTCCGTCGTTGCTCCTCCTCCTCTTCCTCCTCCCATGTGGACTTTGGGCTGTTTTGTTGCACTTTTAATCTGCCTGTTCCAGGGGTACCTGGAAGAATCTTGGGGTACTTGGAGGAATTTTGTGGTCCAAGAGGTATCTGGAAGGATCTTGTGGCCCATGGGTTTCCCAAAGGAATCTTGTGGTCCAAGGAGTACCTGGAGGAATCTTGGGGTACCTGCAGGAATCTTGTGGTCCCTTGAGAGCTGCTGGCTCCAAGCTGCAGCCAGGAGAGGTTCCTCACCTTGAAGGAGGTGTCTCAGAGACCCAGGAGAGGGAAAAGGTGACCCCTGGTTTGCACCCACTGGTCTCACACGGATGGTGAAGCTGCCCCCAGCTCCTCTCGTGAGGAAGGCAGATCCAAATTTTTCCGTTCCATTCTGACACGTTCCTTTTCCCCTAAGGATGTGACAGTGCCTCAAAGGAAAATAAACCCCCTGGGTTAGAAAGCCCCTCTGTCCCTCAGAGCCTTTCCATAACTCACTTCCCACCTTTCCCCCATGCTAATCCAGCAGAATTCCACTCAGGAGCCCTATAAATCCAGAAATAATGGACTCAAAGCCCAAAGCCCAATTTTCAGCAATAATTTTCTTTTTAATGGATTTGGGACTTTTCCTTCAGCTGCTCCCAAAGCAGAGCAAGGCCACAAATCATTTTGGGGAGCGTGGTGACCAAGAGGGAGAAATCAGCTGGGTTTTTTTGAGTGGAAATCAGCCGGTTTTGTCCATGTGTTCCTCTTCCAGGATAAATAACAAGTGGATCTCCAGCAGTGGGAGCTGTGGAGCTTGGGACCTCCTACATCCCAGGCCACTGTTGCTATTTTTCCTTGTTTTCTTGGCACCTGTCGTGGACTGATTTTAGCCGGGTCTGGACTTGGGACCGGTGTCAGGTTTTAGAGAGGACAAAACACCGCTTGGGAATTCTCTCCCTTGGGCCCAGATTCTCTGTCGCTGCTGAAATCCAACCCAGACTGATTGGAAAAACAGAATTCCTGATGGCAAAGAGCCAGCTGGGCACACAGACGGGCAGGGCACTTCCCCGTGGAAGGTGCAGAACTGCACAGGGGAGGGCAAATTTCACATATTTCTGAGGATTTCACTAAAGCAGATGGAGTTCTACAGGAGAAATCTTTTCCTTAAGGAAGACTTTCCTTTATTTTTAATAAAGTATTACAAACTTGGCCGTCCCTGTCCCACAGAATTGCAGGAAGGGCTTGTGGACGTGGGGGAAAGGGAATTTCCGCCGCTCCAGGCACGGAGGCTCCACCAAGGGAGGTTCTACAATTCATGTTTCAATACATCCACGGGCTTTTCTCTCTCTTTGCTCTTTCGTGCCAAGAGCACAAAGAATACACAGGAAATAATTTCATGGATTTCCTCGTGAATTCCCCCTCAGATGGGTGCTCAGACCTGCTCCGTGGTTTTTACCCCGCTTCTGGTAATCCCTGATGGGTTTGACATTCAAGGGGTCTATTTTTGAGTGCCCATTTCCTGTCATCTGTCTCTTCACGTCTTTGGGTGGCAGTGGCAGATGAGGATAAGAATATCTTCTTCCTCCCTTGCTCCTCTGGCTCCAGAGCTTTGGGTGGATGGAAAGGAAAGCAAGCTGCTTCCTGACGTGTCCCTTTGGGAAAAAAATCATCTGGGGAGAGATAAAATCCTCGGGGGGGGATAAAATCCACCTTGGGGAGAATGTTCTCCATAGGGATAAATCCCTTTTTAGGGATGAAATCCTCAGGAGCAGCGTGGGTGGTGCTGGAGCTCCTGGTGGAAATGGGATGGATTTGATGATGCAGGACCTAATTGTCCCTTAGTTGTTGGCCTGTAGAGCCATTGGACAAGAATTCCATGGGGAAAGGAGGTTCCCAATGGAACGAGACCTTCCCTCCTCCTGAACATCACCGGCACCACCAGGACTGGGCCTGGTGCTTTCCTTGCCAACCCTTTCTCAGGAGCCACCTCTGGAATTTAGGGAGTAGCTCCCAAACTGAAAATGTCCAGGAATTCTGATTTGGAGAGCTCTGGTTCCAGCTTTGAGGCTCAGCAGCTCCACCCAAGCCAGACTTACACCAGGAGTGGCCCAAGGTGGACACTTCTGACAACTGGATTACAACCTGGAGGAGCTGTGGCTGACGAATTATGGACTCATTAAGGTCAGAGAAACTTCTGAGATCATTAATCATTAACTGTCCCGCAGCACTGCCAAGGCCACTCCTGACCCATGACCCCAGGTATCACATCCACTTGTTTTTGAACACGTCCATGATGGTTCATTGCTCCGTTCCAACGTCTGACCTCCTTCCCACTAACACAATTCCCAAAATATCCAACCTGAACCTTCTCCTGAGGCCTCTTCCTCTTGGGAGACCACCCTGAACCCCCTCAGCTCCAGCTACCCAGGGCTGAACCAGCCCAAGCGGGCTCTGTCCCAGCTGGATGGAGAGGCTGAGATGTTTTTGAGCAGGTGACATCAGCAGGGAGGGGAAGGGTCGATCCAAAGTCCGCTGACGTCAATGGAAACAAGCTTGTTGACATCAACAACTTGGACTGGCGCCGACGTTCTGCTCCTTGATTTGGGGTGGGGGAAGAGGCCTGGTCCTGCCTCGGTGTGGCTCTGAGGAGGAGCAGGGTGGAATAATTTGGGAATGGGCCAGGACCATCCCGTGCTTGGCACGTTTTCCACATTGAGCTGAACCCCTGCATGGCTACGGCTCGGGTTTGAGACTCTGCAGGGTGTCCAGAGGAGGTGGTGGCCCTGTGACAGAGGAGGTGATGGATTGATAGATGGATGGATGGATGATGGATGGATGGACGATGGATGGATGGATGGATGGATGGATGACGGATGGATGGATGCTCGATGGATGGATGGATGGATGGATGGATGACGGATGGATGGATGCTCGATGGATGGATGGATGGATGGATGGATGACGGATGGATGGATGCTCGATGGATGGATGGATGGATGGATGGATGACGGATGGATGGATGCTCGATGGATGGATGGATGGATGGATGGATGACGGATGGATGGATGCTCGATGGATGGATGGATGGATGGATGGATGACGGATGGATGGATGCTCGATGGATGGATGGATGGATGGATGGATGACGGATGGATGGATGCTCGATGGATGGATGGATGGATGGATGGATGACGGATGGATGGATGCTCGATGGATGGATGGATGGATGGATGGATGACGGATGGATGGATGCTCGATGGATGGATGGATGGATGGATGGATGACGGATGGATGGATGCTCGATGGATGGATGGATGGATGGATGGATGACGGATGGATGGATGCTCGATGGATGGATGGATGGATGGATGGATGACGGATGGATGGATGCTCGATGGATGGATGGATGGATGGATGGATGACGGATGGATGGATGCTCGATGGATGGATGGATGGATGGATGGATGACGGATGGATGGATGCTCGATGGATGGATGGATGGATGGATGGATGACGGATGGATGGATGCTCGATGGATGGATGGATGGATGGATGGATGACGGATGGATGGATGCTCGATGGATGGATGGATGGATGGATGGATGACGGATGGATGGATGCTCGATGGATGGATGGATGGATGGATGGATGACGGATGGATGGATGCTCGATGGATGGATGGATGGATGGATGGATGACGGATGGATGGATGCTCGATGGATGGATGGATGGATGGATGGATGACGGATGGATGGATGCTCGATGGATGGATGGATGGATGGATGGATCCATGAATGGATTGAGAATCCTCTGCCATTCCAGGGAAAGCCTCTAGATGTCCACAGAACCCAGCCGTCCAGCACAGAGCTCCAGAGTGCCAGGATTTCCATCCCAAAACAACAAGGAATCACAGAATTCCAGGTTTCTTCAGCTGGAAAACACCTTCAATATCATCTTTCTCGTGGCAGGGACACTTCCAGACACCAGATGGCTCCAAGCCACACTTCTCTTCACCGAGCTGACACTCCCAGCTCTTGCTCGCTGCCTCGGAGCAGTTTTAGCTGCGGAAAAGGAGGAAAAATTCCACATTTTTTTGCTGCCTGAGGGGCTCTGCCCGGAGCGGGGGAAGCCCCTCAGTGGTGTCACAGCCTCTCCTGCCAGAGCAGATGACAAACACGGGACTCTGCAGACCCAGGATCTGAATTCCTCCTTGTTTACGGACAGCTGAGCTCTTCTGGAACCTTATCTCCCCCTCCCTGCTCCAAAAATCACTTTCTGGGCAGAAAACAGGGGAAGAAATCCCAAATGGATGGAGAACGGCCAGGCTTGGCGAGCTCCACAGCCCAGTCTCCAGTGAGAGCTGGAAAAAATGAGATTTTGGGGGAAAAAATCCTCCTGTGCAAGCCCTGAAGGAAGGGGAAAAGGGGATCCTGATCCCTGTCCCTGCAGAACCTCAAACACTGGGGTCAACACAAAGCCTTTGTTGGGGACAAAACAGCAAAAAAAGGGGAATTTTTGGCAATTTTTTTTTGACTTTGAGAGGTGTTTTAAAAAATTTTTACTTTCTTTTCAGTTTTATGAGAAGGGTGAGACAACAGAGATGTTATAATTAGATGTTGAAAAGAAATGTTATAGAGATAATTGTTATAAATAATAAATAGAATAAAAATAAATGTTACCAAAATAGAGGTGATAATTTGTGCTATTACAATTAGAAGTTAACTAATTTTTAATTATAATATATTACAAGTGCTTTTTGGTTTATTAGTTGCAGTTACATTATGTTGTAAATGCTTTAAAGCTAATCATTTAAAATTACTGTTTGTGGGGTTTATTATAATGCATTTTTATAGTTCTATTTTTTAAGTATATAATGTATTTTTATAGTTCTATTTTTTAAGTATTTACTTTTATTTTTAAGTATTATAATGTATTTTTATTGTACCATTTTTTAAGTATTATAATGTATTTTTATAGTTCTATTTTTTAAGTATTTACTTTTATTTTTTGAAACTTCCTTTTAGTTTAATTTTTTTTTCTTAATAACTAAATAACTTTAATTCTTAGCTTTATTTTATGGTATTTCTAAGGCAGTATTCCTCATTTTAAGCTTTCTCTTTGTGAATTTTCTGCTAGGCTTAGCGTTTCCTCTTAGCCTATAAATTTATTTCCCACATTGTGGCACAAGCAGCTGCTTTCCAGGAGCCACCCCAGTCCCACAATCCCATTTTTTTGTTGTTTTTTTCTCCCAGCTGGGCTCTATTCCCAACGCTCCCCGTGCACAAACAAGCAGAGGAAATGCCTTTTCCACCCCAGCTCCCAGCTGTACACTCTGTCCCCGCTCTCCAACCACTGTGGCTCCCTCCCTGCCCCTCTCTCCCCTCCCTTCCCAGCCTGGAACGTGCTGGAAGGATCCATATAAGGTGGGAAATATGGAATAAACATCCCCGAGAAGCTGCAGGGCTGCTGGAACCTTCCTCCTCCTCAGCAACCCCGACCGAATTCTGCTTTTCTGGACAAAAGCAGAATTTTGTCCAGCCAAGGACAAAGGCCAGGCTGCCCCAGGAGCAGCGTGCCTTCTCCTGGCAACCAACGCCGATAACCTGGAGCAGAATAAACCACGGATCTTATCAGCACCAGAGAGCTGTGCTGGCACAAACAAGGAGGGCCGTGCCCAGCTCCTTCCTCGGGACCTGCCCGCACTGAGTCACCCCAGGGCCCGTTTTCTGCCCCGGTGCCTTTGGAAGTGGGTGATTCCCAGGCTGAGTCACTCACAGTGGCCTGGGACCTCTTTTCCTTATTTAAGAGCTCCAGGAAAAATTGTGGGTTCTGCTGATCTCCCCATCCATGCAGGTGGGGAACCTCTGACCCATGGAAAAAAAATGCTTTAAATAAAAATTTAGTGCCAGCACGTTGTCCCTGCTGGTGATTCCTCACCTGATTTTCTTGGTTTTGAAGGAGATTTAATAGTGGGAAAGTTGGAAAAGTGAAAATCCTGATTTTCCCCCTCCCCTCAGATCCATCCAGAATTCCTGGAGCAAGGCTGAGCCTCGAGGGAGCTCCAGATTGCCACGGGATGGAGGGCTGAGTCACTCACAGTGGCCTGGCCACCTCTCTTCCTTATTTAAGAGTTTCAGGAAAATTTGCAGATCCTGCTGTTGTCCCCATCCATGCAGGTGGGGAACCTCTGACCCATGGAAATCAGCGTGGAGGGGGAGAAACACCTTAAATAAAAATTTAGTGTGAGCAGGTTGTCCCTGCTGGTGATTTCTCACCTGATTTTCTTGGTTTGATAGCGGGAAAATTGTTTTTTTACAAGTGAAAATCCTGATTTTCCCCCTCCCAGATCCATCCAGAATTCCTGGAGCAAGGCTGAGCCTCGAGGGAATTCCAGATTGCCTCGGGATGGAGGGCAGGGGGGGAAAGGGCAGCACTGACTGACGGGGCTGGAGGAGTTCAGGGAGGAAATTTGGGATGTGGAACGTGCCCGGGATCATATTCCCGACAAGTTCTTTGGCCCTTTGGCTCTGCTGGAATGTGGCTCGGGATGGTTTCCTGGGAAAGGCACTCAGGGATGGGAACTGGAGAGGGAGAGCGTAAACAGGGCTCTGACAGGGGTCAGATCTCACAGATCCCAGGGGTCAAATATCCCACGGCAGGGAAAGCTGGAAAAAGCTCCCCACCTTTCACCGAGTTAGAATAATTTTATTGAATAATAAAATAAATTCAATATAAAATAAATTAAATATAAAATAAATTAATAAAACCCCCAAAAATGTTAAAAATAAATATAAATATAGGAAAATATATTTAAAATAAATATAATTATAATAATGAAATTAAATATAATTATAATAATTAAATAAAATATTATAATAATTATTACTTCAATTATATTAAATGTATAATTTCAAATATATATATATATTTCAAATATATATATATTTCAAATATATTAAACATATAAATTCTCCATTAACCCACCACCTTTTTCCCACTGGGAGACAACAGGGACTAGAGGAAAAAAGGTGTAATTCCTCCATTCTGCAACAAAATTAGGAATAATTCCAAAGGAGGAATTCTGTTCTGGGCTCAATAATTCCCTTTTCAAGGAGGAATTCTGGTTTTTGCCTCAATAATTCCCCTCCCAAGGAGGAATTCTGTCCTGTGTCTCAATAATTCCCTTTTCAAGGAGGAATTCTGGTTTTTGCCTCAATAATTCCCCTCCCAAGGAGGAATTCTGTCCTGTGGCTCGGCAGGAGAGCAGTTTATGCCCCACGGTTTATCCCGAGCTTTATCGGTTTATACGATCAGGTGTGAATTAACCGCGAGGGGAAGGGCAGGAAAAGTGCCAGGAACAGCGGGACAAACAACCCTGAAGGACAACTCCCAACAAAAACACCAGCCCCGTTTCCACTCTGGACATTGTTCTGCTTCCTCTGCTCCCTGCGCCTTCCTGAGCTGGAAAAACACCAAAAATAAAGAGAAAAAAAATTATAAATTCTTATTCTGGAGTAACGCTGATGCAGGGAGGGAAAGCTGAGGGGTTTTTGGGAAGGAAAATCTGTTTTGGGGAGGGAGGAGAAATGTCCTGCTGCACAAATCCCGGCTGGAAGACAGGGCCAGGCTCGTGGGAGGGATGGGGGATGTTTGGGAGGGGTAATTTGGGGAAGGAGGAACGGGAAGTGTCCCCAGGACAGAGGGGAAAGCAAAAAACACTCCCAGAAATGCACCAGAAAGAGGGAGGGAACCCCCACGTTCAGGTTTTGCTGCTGAAACCCCAGAATCCCCAAATCCTAAATTCAGGTTTTGCTGCTGAACCCCCAAACTCGCCCTTATTTACCCCAAAAAACAGGGGAAGTGTGTGCAGGGAGGGGGGCAAAAATACCACATTGGGGGGCTGAGGGACCCCCTCAGAAGCAGCTGAGGGGATCCCAGGGGATGGAAGCAGCAGGGAGGGGAAAACCCTGCCCAGAGGAGCCCCCCAGTTCCATCCGGACCCCAAATCCGCCCTAATTTACCCCATTTAATAGGGGAAGGTTCACGGGGGGGGGTGAAGTTGGGCAATGGAGGCGCCCCCAGCCAGGGGGGTGGGGAGAGGGATTCTGAGGAAGGAAATGAAGCCTCCCCCGTCCCTCAGGGCCCGGCCCGGCCGCTCCCAGTCCGCCCAGTACAACCCGGCCTGTCCCAAACTGGGAACAACACCCGCCCCCCCCAGCCTGGGAACATGACATCGTGTTCCGCGCTCGCCATTGGCCAGAGCCACCGCCCATCCTCGCCCCCCATTGGCCCCCCGAGCTGTCACTCCGCCCTCGGCCGTCCCGCCCCGCTGAACACGCGCGGCTTTCCTTCACACGCTGTCCACGCTCCCCTGCCGCTGCTCTGATTGGTCAGTGCTGCCGTAAACAAGGCAGCGGCAGCCAATGGGAGCGCTGATCACGCGAGCAGCACGCCTGGCCACGCGCCCTCAGCGTGGCGGCCCCGGCAGCAACAGGCGCGGGCGGGGGTGGGCGGGGCCCCCGAGCCTATAAAAGGCAGCGGCGGTAGCGGCTCCCTCAGAGCGCTGAGGTCCCGGGGCAGAGCGTCCTGTGGAGACTTCGCAGCGTCTCTAAACAAAGCGTCCAACCGCTTTTTGTTCTTGTTTTTTTGCTTGGGGTGGATTTTTATTCCTCTACCCTGCAGCCCTTGCTTGATCAAACCCCGTGCCCTCCTCCTGCCTCAGCCATGGTGATGTTCAAGAAAGTGAAGAACTTCATGGTGGCCTTCAGCGAGCCCGACAAAGTCTACTGCAGCGGGGACAAGGTGGCTGGCCGTGTGCTGGTGGAGGTGGCCGAGGTGACCCGTGTCAGCGCCGTCAAGGTGCTGGCCTGTGGCGTGGCCAGGGTGACCTGGGCCAAGGGCCCGGCCCAGTGCCGGCAGGAGATGGAGTACCTGCGCTTCGAGGACGTGCTGGCGCTGGAGGAGCAGCCCACGGGTGAGAGCAGGGGGCTGCAAGGGGGGCGAGGGTGGCTTTAAACCCCAACTCGGGGGTTGTGGGGGTAAGGGGTTTGGGAGGGGTCCCCCTAGATCCCAGTGGGGGTAAGGGGTTTGGGAGGGGTACCCTTAGATCCCAGTGGGGGTAAGGGGTTTGGGAGAGGGGTACCCCTAAATCCCAGTGGGGGTAAGGGGTTTGGGAGGGGTACCCCTAGATCCCAGTGGGGCTAAGGGGTTTGGGAAGGATACTCCTAAATCCCAGTGACCCAGTGGGGGTAAGGGGTTTGGGAGGGGTCCCCCTAGATCCCAGTGGGGGTAAGGGGTTTGGGAGAGGGGTACCTCTAGATCCCAGTGGAGCCCCTTGATCACAGAGTTGATGCTGTGCTTGCAGCTTGGCAAAATGAGTAAATCTAGAAAAACTTAGCAACGTTACAACTTTGACCAAACTAAATCGAAGTTCGGGAGCTAAAGAACAAAATCAGAGCCTGGGCTGCTCTTGTGCCATGTTTTGACTCCCCAGGGGTTGGTAGCATTGGTGGCACGGTCGGGGACGGGCATGGGATCGCACCCTGGGGCTGGAGCTGGGAGATAAGGGGGGAGCTGGGGCTGGGGTGGAGCCGCCGAGACGCCTGCCCCGGGGCGTTGGTGAGGTGCAGGCAGAGAACACGGGGTTCCCGGGGTGTGGACAGGTGTTAGGCAACTCCCTTGGAGCTGAGCATCTCCCTGGAGCTCTAGCTGATGTTGCCCTGCCCTTTTTTCTTCCAGATGAGGACGGGTCAGTCATCCTGAGACCCGGCAACAAATACGAGTACAAATTCGGCTTCGAGCTGCCCCAGGGGTGAGTATGAGGCAGCACCTGCCCTCTGGGGATGGAATTAAAGTGGAAAATCCGTGTTTGGGCCCTGGAGTGACCCCCTGCATGTCTCTAGGCCGCTGGGCACCACGTTCAAGGGCAAGTATGGCTCTGTGGATTACTGGGTGAAGGCTTCTCTGGAGCGTCCAGCCTGCCCCACGCAGCAGGTGAAGAAACGCTTCGAGGTGATGGATCCTGTGGATGTGAACACCCCAGAGCTGCTGGTGAGCCCCTTTTCTCTCTAAGGGATTTGGGGAATAATCCCTTGGGGAGGTTGAGTGACACCCAGGTGTCTTTAATCAGATCTGGGTTGAGTGGGATTTAAGGGTGGGATTAGGGAGTTGTGGATGATTCCAGAAAGTGACACTGGGTGGGGTTTGTTCTGTACTCCGGGGGAATTCCAGGGCTGGTTGCAAAAAGGGAAGGAAGGAAAGGAGGAAGGAAGGGTGGAGGGTGGGAAGGACAGGATGGGGCCAGCGTCTGACTGTTCCCTCTCCCCACAGTCTCCAGTGGCAGCCAAGAAGGAGAAGAAAGTGTCGTGCATGTTCATCCCTGACGGCCGCGTGTCTGTGAGCGCCCAGATCGACAGGAAAGGCTTCTGTGAAGGTGAGCATTGCTGGCAGCACAGAACTGGGAGTGGGAAACCAGTAAGGAAACCCTGATCATCCTTAAAATATTGATTATTGCTTTGGCAGGCGATGAGATCTGCATCAACGCCGACTTTGAGAACACCTGCTCGCGCATCGTGGTGCCCAAGGCAGCCATCGTGGCCAAGCACACCTACCTGGCCAACGGGCAGACCAAGGTCTTCTGCCAGAAGCTCTCCTGCGTTCGTGGCAACCACATCATCTCCGGCACCTCGGAGTCCTGGCGTGGCAAAACCATCCGTGTGAAGAAGCTCAAGCCCTCCATCCTGGGCTGCAACATCCTGAGAGTGGAGTATTTCCTGCAGGTGAGCCTTCATCTTCCTCCTCCTGGGCATCCTCTTCATCTTGGGGTTTTGTTTGACACGTTGCTAAATTCTGGGTTTTCCTGCAGATTTATGTCAGCGTGCCAGGCTCCAAGAAAATCATCCTGGAGCTGCCCCTGGTCATTGGGAGTCGCTCTGGCATCGGCAGCCGCAGCTCCAGCATGGCCAGTCAGACCAGTTCCGAGATGAGCTGGGTGGACCTGAACCTCCCCGATGCTCCAGAGGGTGAGTGGGGTGGGATCCACAGGGTGGGATCAGAGAAGAGAAGGATCAAAGCGTGGGGGAGCTCTTCAGTAGCGTTCTAGGTGAGCTCACAGCCTCTGATTTCATCCCCGCAGCACCCCCGTGCTACCTGGACATCGTTCCCGAGGATCACCGCCTGGAGAGCCCCACCACGCCCCTGCTGGACGACCCCGACGGCTTCGACAGCCCCATCTTCATGTACGCGCCCGAATTCAAGTTCATGCCGCCGCCCACCTACACGGAGGTGAGCCCGGCGCCGGCACGGGAGGGGCCAGGCGGATCTGGGGGCTCCTGCCTGCACCCCTCACCCTCCTCCTGCTCCGTGGGCCAGGTGGATCCGTGTGGTAACAACAACAACAACAACAACAACAACAACGTGCAGTGAGAGCCACAGCGCGGGTCCATCCCGCTCGCCTGGACTCCAAACCTGCAGCACATCTGGGAGAACACCTGGAGGGGGCTCCCGAGGAGCTGCTGCATCCCTGGGAGCTGCTGCATCCCCGGGAACTGCTGCATCCCCAGGAACTGCTGCATCCCCAGGAATTGCTGCATCCCCATCTCGAGGGGATAAAAAAAACCCCTCAAGGACTGTTGGGGAGACAAGGCAGATCCAGCTGGGAATCCTCGTGGCTGTTGGGACGCACGCTGCCCGTCCTTGCCCTGTGGTGGCATGTTGTGACAGGGAATGGTGGTTTTAATTAATTCCATCTTAATTTCGTGACTGGGTGCTGCTCTGGCTGCCCCGTGCTCCCGCCCAGGGAGGGGGACGCTCGGTGACTCCGTCCTGTTGTGACACAAAGCTGCTGTCACGACCTTTTGTACTCTGGTTTTGTAAATAGCGTTTCAGGGGAGGGGGGGAAAGCACAAAAATGCAAATTTTGTACCTTTTCGTGGCCCCTGGGGGGCGAAATTTGTAATAAACTTGTAATAAATAAATGAAACGGTTCCCTTGTGTTGTGTCTCTCAGGGGTGGGAGGATGGCAGGAGCCCCTTTGGAATCAGGAGTGACATTATTTATTTTCAAAAATACTTGAAAAACCAATTTATGGGGTTTTTTTGGGGTGGCTTCTGGGGTTTTTTTGGGAGCAAACCTGGGGGAGTTTCTGGGATTTTTTTGGGAGCAACCCTGGGGGAGTTTCTGGGATTTTTTTGGGAGCAGCCCTGGGGGAGTTTCTCTGATTTTTCTGGGAGCAGCCTCGGGGAGGTTTCCTGTTTTCTCCAAGTGGAAGAAAAAGCAAAAAAGCTGAGCAAAAAAACAATTCAAAGAAGGGAAAGTGAAAAAAAAACCAAGCTGGGGGCAGAGTGGGGAAACTGAGGCAGGAGCTGCTCTCCTGCCTTTTTTTGGCCCTGCTCTGGGAGCACCCCCGGCCCATTTTTGGGATCTGGGTGAAAGGTGCCGGTGCCCACCACCAAGGCCATGACCTTGGCTTTGCCTCTCGCCCTTTTTCCCACTTGGAACCCCCCCAAAACCCCCCCAAAATC
>NW_024366860.1:0-4814 GCF_014805655.1 Passer montanus | reverse complement strand
CAAAATCCCCCCCCCCAGTCCGTGCCTCAGTTGTTTTTTTTTGGAACCGGAGCTGCTGTGGCTGCTGGCCAAGGAGGGAAAAGGTCAAAATGTTCTGGGCTGGGCTGAGAGAAGAAAAGGGGGGCACAGAAAGTCCCTAAAAATCAGGCAGACACTCAAATGTTGATTTTTCCCCCCCCTGGAAAAAGTTCCACCCCCAAAAATCCCCCCACACCCCAAAGCACGGGGCTGAACCCTGCTCCCCTCCCCATTTACAGCCCTAATTAAAGTAATTAAGGTCATAAACCTCTCCCATTATTGCTGGGGCTGGCCTTTGTGCCAGAGCAGCTCTGGGGGTTCAGCTTGACCCCCCCCTGGTCTTTTAGGGGATCAAAAAACCCCAAAAACCCCAAATTTCTCTCCCCTTCCCCACGGTTTGGGATCAGCTCTCAGCTCTGGAAATTCCTGCCCGGTTCCAACTGGGTGAAAGGGCCTGGGCTAAACTGGGAGCACTGGCAGGGGAGCAGGGAAGGAATTCCGGGGTGGGAAATATGGGATGGGATCAAGGGGGAAGCCACAGAAATGGGGCAGACCCCACAGCACCGGGGAAACTGAGGCACGCCCATGGGGGTGACCAACACCCGAGGGATTTGGGCACCTTGCCCTGCCCCAAATCCTTCCCCAGGCTCAGGGGGGACAGAACCCACCCCAAAAAGCGACAGATTGTTTGTGGAAATAGGGGAAAAAGGGGAAAAAAGGGTACAGGAGCAAGGAAATCCAGGGAAACTGAGGCACACTGATGGGGGTGACCAACACCCGAGGGATTTGGGCACCTTGCCCTGCCCCAAATCCTTCCCCAGGGTTGGGGGGGACAAAACCCACCCCAAAAAGCGACAGATTGTTTGTGGAAAGAGGAGAAAAAGGGGAAAAAAGGGATAAAAAGGGTAGAGGAGCAAGGAAATCCACAATTGCTGGAACGTTCTTGGGCTCGAACAGGAACTGGTTGAGGGGGGGGAGAGGGGGCAGCATGTGACACTCATGTGAGCAGCCCTGAGGCACAAACACACCCCCCCGGGAGAAAAAACCTCTCCTTCCTCCTAAAAAAATTCACATTGCATTTCCTCAAAACGGCTCCCCAACTCCCCAGAATCTTTATCCCCACAAAAACATTCCCCCCCTGTCAAAAATAGCTTCAAAAAGGGGCTCTCCCCACCAAAAATCCACATTTTCTCACTCTAAAAAGTCATTTCTGGGAAAAAAAAATCTACCTTTTCGTCCCCAAAAATCCAGTTTATCCCCTAAAATCCTGAAATATGATTAAAAAAATACACTGTGCCCCTCCAAAGAACACCTCCCCCATAATAAAACAAAGTTTTTTCCCTCAAAAATGCACCTTCCGCCTGGAACATACTTTTCTGTCCCCAAAAATACATTTTTCCCCCAAAAAAAGACATCTCGACCCACAAGGAGTTACCTTTCCCTCCCCAAAGCTACACCTTTGCACCCCAAAAATCCACCTTCCCGCCCCAAAAAACACCCTTCTCACCCCAAAAAACTTTTATGTCCCAAAAACCCACTTTTTCCACCCCAAAAAACCCACTCTCCACTCCCCATAAAGCTTTTCCTCCCGAAATAACACATTTTCTTCTTTCTAGAAACACATTTTCCACCTCAAAAAAACCACATTTCATCCCCCCAAAACCCCTTTTCCCATTTATAATCCCTCTAAACCCCTTACCCAACACCCCCCGCGCAAAAAAACCCCACCAAACGGAGCCAAAAATACAAAAAAATCCTTTAAAATTCACACAAAATCCACCCAAAAAACCCCAAAATTTGGGGAGGGGTCGCGCCCCAGCTCCGGGCCTGGAGCAGCGGCGCCACCTGGTGGTGACAGTGGGAATGACAGGCGGCGGGGGGACCCCGCGACCCCGGGGGGGGGACGGGACCCCAAAGGGACCCCAAAGTCACCAAGGGGACCCCAATGTCCCTAAAGGGACCCCAATGTCACCAAGGGGACCCCAATGTCCCCCATGGGACCCCAATGTCCCCAAAGGGACCCCAATGTCCCCATTTCGAGGTTTTGGGGTGCCCATCTCGGGGTGCCCGTTTTAGGGCGCCCATTTTGGGGTGCCCGTTTTTGGGGTGCCCCTTTTAGGGTGCCCATTTCGAGGTGCCCGTTTTTGGGGTGCCCATTTTGGGGTGCCCATTTCAGGTGCCAGTGTTGGGGTGCCCATCTCGGGGTGCCCCTTTTAGGGTGCCCATTTCGAGGTGCCCATTTTGGGGTGCCAGTTCTGGCGTGCCCCTTTTGGGGTGCCCATTTCAGGTGCCAGTTTTGGGGTGCCCGTTTCGGGGTGCCCATTTCGAGGTGCCCGTTTCAGGGTGCCAGTTTTGGCGTGCCCCTTTTGGGGTGCCCATTTCAGGTGCCAGTTTTGGGGTGCCCCTCTTGGGTGCCCGTTTTTGGGGTGCCCCTTTTAGGGTGCCCATTTCGAGGTGCCCGTTTTGGGGTGCCAGTTCTGGCGTGCCCCTTTTGGGGTGCCCATTTCAGGTGCCAGTTTTGGGGTGCCCGTTTCGGGTGCCAGTTTTGGGGTGCCCATTTTTGGGGTGCCCCTTTCGGGGTCAGTACACCGCCTCGTCGCCGTTGTCGTCGCTGTCGGGCCCGAAGCTCTCCCCGTTGTCGAAGTAGGACAGGACGTAGTCGGTCTCCTGGGGGGCACACGGGGGGCACACGGTGGCACCCGGGCACCCCTGAGCCCCCCCAAACCCCCCAGGTTCCCCCCCTTTTTTTTACCTCTTCGTGCTCTTCCTCATCGTACTCCTCCTCCTCCTCCTCCTTTCCCTCTTCTTCCTCCTCCTTCTCCTCTTCCTCCTCTGATGTCACCTCCTCCTCCTTCTTCTCCAGGCTCTGGGGGGGGGCTCAGGGAGCGTCAAAACCCCAAATCCCAAATCCAAAATGCAAAATCCCAAATCCAAACCCCAAAATCCCAAATCCCAAATCCAAATCCCAAAATCCCAAATCCCAAAATCCAAAATCCCAAAAATCAAAATCCAAAGTCCAAAACCCAAAATCCCAAATCCCAAATCCAAAACCCCAAATCCCAAATCCAAAACCCAAAATCCCAAATCCAAAATCCCAAATCCCAAATCCAAAACCCAAAATCCCAAATCCAAAATCCCAAATCCCAAATCCAAAACCCAAAATCCCAAATCCAAAACCCCAAATCCCAAATCCAAAACCCCAAATTCAAAATCCTAAATCCCAAACCCCAAATCCCAAACCCCAAATCCCAAACCCCAAATCCCAAACCCCAAATCCCAAACCCCAAAATCCCAATTTGGGGACAATTTGGGGGGATTTGGGGACAATTTGGGGGGATTTGGGGACAATTTGGGGGGATTTGGGGACAATTTGGGGGGATTTGGGGACAATTTGGGGGGATTTGGGGACAATTTGGGGGGATTTGGGGACAATTTGGGGGGATTTGGGGACAATTTGGGGGGATTTGGGGACAATTTGGGGGGATTTGGGGACAATTTGGGGGGATTTGGGGACAATTTGGGGGGATTTGGGGACAATTTGGGGGGATTTGGGGACAATTTGGGGGGATTTGGGGACAATTTGGGGGGATTTGGGGACAATTTGGGGGGATTTGGGGACAATTTGGGGGGATTTGGGGACAATTTGGGGGGATTTGGGGACAATTTGGGGGGATTTGGGGACAATTTGGGGGGATTTGGGGACAATTTGGGGGGATTTGGGGACAATTTGGGGGGATTTGGGGACAATTTGGGGGGATTTGGGGACAATTTGGGGGGATTTGGGGACAATTTGGGGGGATTTGGGGACACTTTGGGGACACCCACCCTGGGGACACCCGTGGGACACACATGGGGAGGGATGGATGATGGCACGAGAATGAAATGGGAATGAAAAATGGGAGGAATAAAATGCGGGCGGAGAAAAAGTGGGAATAAATAGTGGGGAAAATAAATAATGGAATAAAATAGGGAGGATAAAATGGAGGGGATAAAAAAATGGGAATAAATAATGGGAATAAATAATGGGAATAAATAATGGGAATAAATAATGGGAATAAAATGGGAATTAAATGGGAATAAAATGGGGGTGGGGGGGAATAAAACAGGGGGGCTGGGGGCTCAGGGGAGCTCTGGGCACGCCGTGGAGCCGCGGGGCAGAGGATTTGGGGTGAGCTCCCTCCCTGCCCCCCGGGGCTGGGGCACACCGGGCACACCAGGGCACACCGGGGCACACCGGGCACACCGGGCAGTGCCGGTACCTCTGCGGGGAGCCCCCGGTCTGACGAAGTAGGGCAGCCCCCTCACGGCGCGGCGCAGCTCCTGCTTCAGGGCCAGCATGTACTCGCCCTCCTCGCCGCCGGGCAGCGGCGCCGCGCGGCGCTCCAGGGGCTGGGCACCGGGGGGAAATGGTATTTGTAAAAAATATTGAAGTTTATATTGTGCGTGCTACGGTAGGAAGTGATGCTGGGTTAATTTCCTTAAGTTTAAGTTCCTTAAATTGAAGTTTCTTAAATTTAAGTTGCTTAAATTGAAAGGGGCACGGCGCTCCAGGGGCCGGGCACCGAGGGGAAAAATGGTATTTGTGAGTGGATTTTTACCAATATTGAATTAGTATTGTATGTGCTATGGTAGAAAGTGGTGCTGGGTTTATTTTCTTAAATTGCAGTTTCTTAACTTGAAATTCCTTAAATTGAAAGAGGCGGGCAGGGGCGCTCCAGGGGCTTTTAAGGGTTAATCCCCTGTTAATGAGGGTAATTTTTGGGTTTCTTTTGCCTAGAAAAGGTTACCTGGATTAA
>NW_024366859.1:0-2518 GCF_014805655.1 Passer montanus | reverse complement strand
GTAACTAAAAGAAAGAATAATAAGAATTATAATAAAACTTTTAGAACACTTCTCCCCCCATAACCTTTTCTTTCTCTCTAACAATGTACAGAAACAATGCAGTCAATTTATTACTTTTAGAATAGTCTTTCTTTGGTTCGCTTAGGGAGAAAAGTCTCTCTTGTTAATTTGTGAAGACTGCTCTATAAGAAAACAGTTCTCTCCTGGCTTTGAATTTCTATGAATAGTAACCACCAGGAAAATCTGCAATTGTGAAGTCCTTCCCAAAAATAGTAAGAATTAGAATAAAACCTTTAGAACACTTCTCCTCTACAACCTTTTCTTTCTCACTCACAATGTACAGAAACAATTCAGCCCGTTTATCACTTTCAGAATAGTCTTTCTTTAGTTTACTTAGGGAGAGGAGTCTTTTTTGTTAATTTATGGAGACTTTTCTATAAGAAAATAATTCTTCTGTGGCTTTTAATTTCCACGAATAGTAGTTACCTGGAAAATCTGTGATCATGAAGTCCCTCCCATTTTTCAGAGCTTTTTTTACAGCTGTGTTTATGGGCTATGTTAGTTTATGTGGTTCTATTTTAAAGATGAGCTGTTTAAGAGCAAAGGTTCTCTTCATCTATCTCTGAGATCATCATTTCTGAGAACAGAGGTCTTTTTTTTTTTCTTTCTTTGGGGCAGAGGGTCTTTATTACTCTTTTCTCTCTTTCTGTTTAAACTTCTCATGGGATCACAGCTACTCCAACATTTGCTTACTTTAGTATGGAGGCTTTTGCTCATATCTACACTTTGAACACTTCATATCTTTATACTTTCGTGAGTTATAAGGAAAAATAGTTTGGTGTATTAATTACATTCTTCTCTATAGCTTTGTAAGAGGATTTTAGCTTTATGATTAAGGCATCTCTTCATCCCTCCCATGTGGCACTTGACTCTTTTTTTACTGACCTTGGTGTTTTTATGTTGTTCTTTTATACATTCTTACTTTCTCCTCTTCTCTCACCCGAGGGGGAACTGAAGGTTTGTAAAGTCTTATTTGTGCACTGAAAGAGTTAACATCTCACTTAGGCTTGCAGATGCTCAGGTGGTTTCTGTGCTCTGACAGAGCTGTTTATGGTAGAGGATTTCTTGGCTGGGTTGGGGGGGAGGCCAGGATCTCAGCAGCCAGGCCAGAACACAGCAGCAGCACACAGGCTTCTCCTCCCCCTGCCCGGTGGGTGCAGGTGAACCTCAAGAGCAGCAGAATCTTGGCCAAGCCAGCCCTGCCCCGGCTGCTCCTGGGGCCCAGCGGTCCCAGCTTGGCCTGGGCTGGTGGCAGGGCAGGGCTTTGTAGCAGCAAGATGCCAGCAGCCACAGCCATGGCCCGGCCCGGCCTCGGCCCGCGGCCTCCCCTGCCCTGCCCGGCAGCCGATGGGGCCTGGGAGCTCCCTGGGAAGGGGCCCGGCCCCACGGCAGGAGCTGCTCGGTCCGGCCTGGCCTCGTTACTGCTTTGGGGAAAAGCAGTAGGGAAAAAGACCCTCCCAGACTATTATGTCTGTAACAGGTATCTTCATGGAGGCGTGTACAGTTTCCTTAGTAGTTTAACAAATTGTCAATTCTCAAAACTAATTACTGATTGATCTTTTTGTCAGACACAGGGGAAACTGCTAGCAGCCTCTTTTAGAAAGTCACTTCCTTGACTGCCTCCAATATAAAACCATGACAGTTGGTCCGTGTGGTCCTGTGTGTGGTGCTGTTGGTAGTGCTGTTGGTCTGTGTGGTGTGGACCTGTGCATGGCTGCAGTGTGTTGTTGTGTGTGTTGTGGTGTTGGTCTCTGTGTTGTCAGTCTATGCGTGGTTGGTGTGTGTTGCTGTGTGTGTGATTCTGTGGGTGACTGTGTGTATTGCTCTGTGTGTGTTGCTATGTGTGTTGCTGCATGTGTATTCCTGTGTGTGTTTTTGTCGATGTGCGCATGGTTGCTGTGTTTTGGTGTGTGTTGATGTGTGTATGTTGCTATGTATGTGTTGCTGTGATTTGCTCTGTGTGTTGCTGTGTGTTGCTGTTAGTCTGTGCCCGGTTGCTGTGTGTTGCTCGGTGTCTTGCCCTGTGTCTGCTGCCATGTATTTATTGCTCTGTGTGTTGCTGTTTGCGTGTTGCTGTGTGTGTTTTGCTATGTGTTGCTGTGTGGTGTGTGTTTTAATCTGTGTGTGTTGTGGGGTGTATGTTGCTGTGTGCTGCTGTGTGTAGCTGACTATATTGCTGTATGTTGCAGTTGTGTGTTTCTGTGTCTGTTGCTGTATGTTGCTCTGTGTGCATTGCTCTGTGTCTGTTGCTATGTGTGTTGCTGCGTGTGTATTGCTGTGTGTTGCTGTGTTGTTGCAGTTTATGTGTTGCTCTGTGTGTGTTGTTGTGTGTATTGCTGTGTGTCTTGCTGTGTGTGACATCACACTGCAACATTGCTATGTGTGTTGCTACGTGTTGCTGTGTATTGCTGGGTGTGTGTTGGTGTATGTGTGTGTTGCTGTGTGTGTGTTGCTCTGT
>NW_024366858.1:0-2517 GCF_014805655.1 Passer montanus | reverse complement strand
GGGATTTTTGGGTAAATTTCAGGGTAAATTTTGGGGATTTGGGGGTAAATCGGGAATTTCGGGGTAAATTTGGGGTAAATATCGGGGATTTCGGGGTAAATATCGGGGATTTCGGGGTAAATTTGGGGATTTTGGGGTAAATTTCAGGGTAAATTTTTTGGATTTTGGGGTAAATCCGGGGTAAAATCCGGGGATTTGGGGGTAAATTTTGGGGTAAATCGGGAATTTTGGGGTAAATTTGGGGTATTTCGGGGTAAATTCAGGGATTTCGGGATAAATAGGGGATTTTGGGGTATTTTGGGGGAAATTTGGGGTAAATTTTGGGGTAAATATCGAGAATTTTGGGGTAAATCCGGGGTAAATTGGGGGATTTTGGGGTAAATTTCAGGGTAGGGGGAGGGGAGCTGAGGGGTTTATTGGGGAAATTTTGGGGATTTTTTGGGGATTTGGGAGGATTTTTGGGGATTTTGGGGGAAATTATAGGGGATCTGGGGGAGATTTGGGGAAATTTTGGGGAATTTTAGGGAATTTTGGGGGATTTTTGGGGGGATTTTTGGGGGATTTTTGGGTAAATTTCAGGGTAAATTTTGGGGATTTGGGGGTAAATCGGGAATTTCGGGGTAAATTTGGGGTAAATATCGGGGATTTCGGGGTAAATATCGGGGATTTCGGGGTAAATTTGGGGATTTTGGGGTAAATTTCAGGGTAAATTTTTTGGATTTTGGGGTAAATCCGGGGTAAAATCCGGGGATTTGGGGGTAAATTTTGGGGTAAATCGGGAATTTTGGGGTAAATTTGGGGTATTTCGGGGTAAATTCAGGGATTTCGGGATAAATAGGGGATTTTGGGGTATTTTGGGGGGAATTTGGGGTAAATTTTGGGGTAAATCGGGAATTTTGGGGTAAATTTGGGGTATTTCGGGGTAAATTCAGGGATTTCGGGATAAATAGGGGATTTTGGGGTATTTTGGGGGAAATTTGGGGTAAATTTTGGGGTAAATATCGAGAATTTTGGGGTAAATCCGGGGTAAATTGGGGGATTTTGGGGTAAATTTCAGGGTAAATTTTGGGGAATTTGGGGTAAATTCAGGTATTTTGGGGTAAATATCGGGGATTTCGGGGTAAAATCGGGGATTTTGGGGTAAATATCAGGGATTTTGGGGTAAATGTGGGGAATTTTGGGGTAAATTTGGGGTAAATTTCAGGGTAAATTTGGGGGATTTTGGGGTAAATCTAAGGGTAAATTTGGGGGATTTCTGGGTAAATTCAGGTATTCTGGGGTCAATTTTTGGGTAAATTTTTTTGGATTTCGGGATAAATATCGGGAATTTTGGGGTAAATATCGGGGATTTTGGGGTAAATCGGGAATTTCGGGGTAAATTTCAGGGTAAATATCGGGGATTTTGGGGTAAATCGGGAATTTCGGGGTAAATTTGGGGTAAATATCGGGGATTTCGGGGTAAATATCGGGGATTTCGGGGTAAATTTGGGGATTTTGGGGTAAATTTCAGGGTAAATTTTTTGGATTTTGGGGTAAATCCGGGGTAAAATCCGGGGATTTGGGGGTAAATTTTGGGGTAAATCGGGAATTTTGGGGTAAATTTGGGGTATTTCGGGGTAAATTCAGGGATTTCGGGATAAATAGGGGATTTTGGGGTATTTTGGGGGAAATTTGGGGTAAATTTTGGGGTAAATATCGAGAATTTTGGGGTAAATCCGGGGTAAATTGGGGGATTTTGGGGTAAATTTCAGGGTAAATTTTGGGGAATTTGGGGTAAATTCAGGTATTTTGGGGTAAATATCGGGGATTTCGGGGTAAAATCGGGGATTTTGGGGTAAATATCAGGGATTTTGGGGTAAATGTGGGGAATTTTGGGGTAAATTTGGGGTAAATTTCAGGGTAAATTTGGGGGATTTTGGGGTAAATCTAAGGGTAAATTTGGGGGATTTCTGGGTAAATTCAGGTATTTTGGGGTCAATTTCAGGGTAAATTTTTTTGGATTTCGGGATAAATATCGGGAATTTTGGGGTAAATATCGGGAATTTTGGGGTAAATATCGGGGATTTCGGGGTAAATCGGGAATTTCGGGGTAAATTTCAGGGTAAATATCGGGGATTTTGGGGTAAATCGGGAATTTCGGGGTAAATTTCAGGGTAAATATCGGGGATTTTGGGGTAAATTTCAGGGTAAATTTTGGGTTAAATTTCGGGGTAAATTCGGGGATTTTAGTGTAAATATCAGGGATTTCAGAGTAAATTCGGGTATTTTGGGGTAAATTTTAGGGTAAATTAATTTTGGGGTAAAAACGGGGATTTTGGGGTAAATATCGGGAATTTTGGGGTAAACCCGGGGATTTCGGGGTAAATCCGGGGTATTTTGGGGTAAATTCGGGGTAAATCGGGGCCCTGCCCCCTCACCATGTCTCTCGCTCTCTCCTCTCTCTCTCCGGGGTCTCCCTCCCCCCCCGGAGCCCCCGCGGGGTTTTTATGGCCCCGGGGGGGGGAGGGGCGGCCCCGA
>NW_024366857.1:0-2519 GCF_014805655.1 Passer montanus | reverse complement strand
TTGGGTGGATTTGGGTGGATCCCGTGGGGATTTTGATGGATTTGTGTGGATCCCCTGGGATTTTGGCGGGACCCCGGGGCTCACCGGGCAGCAGGCGTCGCGCCGGCGCGCCGATCCGCGTCCCCGGGCCCAGGCGGAAGGCGGCGGTGCCGGGACACGGCCCCGGAACCTTCCGGACGCCGGGCGGGAGCGCCGGGAGCCCCAGGAGCTGCAGCACGTCCCGGGAGGGGGCTGGAGGGGAAATGGGAATGGGATCAACTGGGAGTAAAAAAAATCCCCCCAAAAAATCCCCCCAAAAATCCCCGAAAATGCCGAAAAATCCCCAAAAAAACCCCCAAACTAAAAATCCTCAAAAAAAAAAAAAACCCTAAAAAATTCCCTGTGAAATGCCCCCAAATGTCTCCCAAAATCCCCTTAAAAATCCCCCCAAAATGCCGAAAAATCCCCAAAAAAACCAAGAACAAAAATCCTCAAAAATAAAAACCACCCTAAAAAATTCCCTGTCAAACCCCTGAAAATCACCCCAAAATCCCCCTAAAAAATCTCCCCAAAATGCCAAAAAAAACCCCAAAAAACCCCAAGCAAAAGTACTCAAAAATAAAAAAAAACACCCTAAAAATTTTCCCCTCAAACCCTGCAAAGGCAACCCAAATATCCCTCAAAATCCCCTAAAAAATCTCCCCAAAATGCCGAAAAATCAAAAAAACCCCAAACCAAAAATCCTCAAAAATAAAAAACACCTTAAAAAATTCCTCGTCAAATGCCCCCAAATATTTCCCAAAATCCCCTAAAAAATCCCCCCAAAATGCCAGAAAATCCCCAAAAAATCCCCCCAAAAATTCCACAAAACGCCCAAAATTCCCCCAAATCCCCCCAAAAATCCTAAAAAATCTCCCCCAAAATATCCCCCCCAGAACCCAAAAAAACCCCTGAAAATCCTGGGAAAAAACCCAACATTCCCCCTAAAAGACCCCAAAACTCCCCAAAACTCTCCAAAACTCCTTTAAAATTCCCCCAAAATGCCCAAAAAATAATCCCCAAAAAATCCCCCCAAAAACCCCCCAAATAAAAAAAAAAAATCCTCCCCAAAAAAAATCCCCAAAACCCCAAAAATCTCCCCCAAAACCCAAAAAAACCCCTCTGAAAATCCCGGAAAAAAACCCCCAAAATTCCCTCCCCAAAAAAACGCCAAACCCCAAATTTCTCCCAAAAAACCCCAAAAAACCCTAAAAATTCCCGAAAATGCCCCAAAAAACACCCAAAAAGCAAAAAAAGGCCCCAAAAAAACTCCAAAAAACCCAAAAACTGCCCCAAAACCCCCCCAAAAAACCCCAAAATTCCTGAAAATGCCCCCAAAAAAACAAAAAATGCCCCAAATGCCCCCAAAAAACCCAAAAATCCCCGAAAATGCCCCAAAAAACTCCAAAAACGCCCAAAATGCCCCAAAAACCCCCCAAAAATCCCAAAAATGCCCCAAAAAACCCAAAAAATGCCCCAAAAAACCCAATTACCCCAAAATTGCCAAAAATTGGCCAAAAATGACCCAAAATGGCCCAAAATGACCCCAAAATGACCCCGAGTGACCCCTGAGTGACCCCTGAGTGACCTCTGAGTGACCACAACCCCAAAATGGCCCCAAAAAACCCCAAAAATGCCCCAAAAAACCCCAAAAATTCCCCAAATGCCAAAAAAAAATCCCCAACCCTCCCAAAAAACCTCAAAAACGCCCAAAATTCTCCAAAGAAACCCCAGAAATTCCCAAAAATGCCCCAAAAAAACTCCAAAATTCCACCAAGAAAGCACCAAAAAAAGCCCCTAAAAATCCCAAAACCCCCAAAAGTGCCCCAAAAAAATCCCAAAAAACCACAAAAAATGCTCCAAAACCCCTCCAAAATTCCAAAAAAACCCCAAAAATGCCCCCCCAAAACCCCAAAATTCCCGAAAATGCCCCAAAAACCTCCAAATAAACCCCCAAAATGCCCCAAAACCACCAAAAATTCCCGAAAATGCCCCTAAAAAATCCCCCAAAATGCCTCAAAACCCCAAAAATTCCTGACAATGCCAAAAAAAATCCCAAAAATCCCCCAAAATGCCACAAAAAATTCCCAAAAAACAAAAAAATGCCCCCCAAAAATTCCCGAAAATGCCCAAAAAAAATCTCCCCAAAAATGCCCCAAAAAATCCCAAAAAACCCAAAAAATGCCCCCAAAACCCCCCAAAATCCCCCAAATGCTCCAAAAAAACCCCAAAATTCCCGAAAATGCCCCAAAAAAACTCAAAAAAACCCAAAAAAACCCCAAAACCCCAAAAATGCCCCCCAAAATACCCCAAAAATCTCTGAAAAGGCCCCCAAAAAACCCCAAAAATTCCTAAAAATTCCCCAAAAACCCCCAAAATTCCCAAAAATGCCCCAACCCGCCCCAATATTCCTGAAAATGCCCCAAAAAGCCAAAAAAAAACCCAAATTCCCCAAAATCTCAAAGAAAAATCTCAGATACCCCAAAAATGCCCCAAAAAAA
>NW_024366856.1:0-2558 GCF_014805655.1 Passer montanus | reverse complement strand
ACTCAACTGGGACCTCTCCAGATTTCCAAGATGTTCACATATCAAGAGAAACCTCACAATGACATCAGCCAGCTCTTTGAGTAGTCTCAGATGAATCCCATCAGGCTCCATAGATTTACAGGGATGCAGCTGGTGCAGCAGATCCCTACAACTTCAGGATCAACTGTGAGTTTGTCATTCTCAAGCCATGGTCATTCAGCTCAGGGCACTGGAACTCCCTTAGCCCATGCTGCAGAGAGGTGAGGAAAACAATACATCTCCCTGCCTTGTTAAATTCTCTGTTTATGAGGTGACCACCCTCATTCTGGAATAGGCCAATGTAATTCCTCCACTGTTTTTTGCCAATGTATTTTAAAACCCTCTTTTTATTGTCCCCCACAGTTCTGTCAAGTTTCAAGTCCAGTTACACTTTGGCTGCAAAAATTGTCTTCCTGCAGAGCACCATCTCTGTGGTCCTGCCATGCCACCCAACCTTCTCCTGCTGGGCATACCCGTTTCTTTCCTGCTTCACTTCCAAAAGAAGATCCCTGTTCAGCCAAACCAGCCTTGCGTCTCATCTGTTTGACTTTCTACATTTTGGAATTGCTGTTTCCTGTGCCCATAAGAGGTGATACCTAAAAAGTGACCCACAGTAATGGACCCCAGCACCTTCAGAAGAATTTTCCCATGGATCTTGATCACTATTTCCCTGAGCAGCCAAAAGTCTGCTTTACTTATGTCCAAGGGTGAAAATTTCCTGACACTTTTCCTCCTAGCAACAGAGATTTTAAACTAAATCACTTTGTGGCTGCTGGAGCAAGATAGCCACCAATAATGTCATTCATGCAATCCTCTCTGTTAACAAGCAATAAATCAAGGAGGACATCTTTCCTAGTCAGCTCCCCTAGCACTTGTATGTGAAGTTGTCATCCAGGTGTTTTAGTAATCTTCGGGCCTGGATTGTACCAACTGTGTGATGCTCCCAGTTATTTTCTGACCAGCTGAAGTATCCCAGAAGGACAAGGGAAGTTGACTTGGATGCATTCCTTAGTTCTCCAAAGAAAAAACTCTTAGTTCCTTAGTTCTGTATCCCATAGTTCCATTGGTGTTATTATCCAGGCTGGGAGATCTAAACTCTCACAGAGACATCTGCATCCTTTCAGTGCCCCTTGATTCCTTCCCAGAGGCCCTTAACTGTGACCTCCCTGCATTCTAACCCTTCTGTTACATATGATGCCTTCCTCTTCCTCATCTGCCCTGCCTATTCTTCCTAAAGAGGCTGTAACTGTTCAATAGGGCACATCAATCATAGGACACATCCAGGTAAGGTTTCACTTATGCTAGTGATGTCAAATCACTGGGACTGGGCTAAGGATCCATGCTCTTCTTCTTTGTTCTTCATGCTGTATATATTGGAACAGAAACACTTCAGCTCTGGTCTGTTGTAGCCAACATCTCCCACCAGCACTCAATTCCTCAAGTTTTGGTGCATCATCCCACTGCCTCTCACTACCTGGATTTGTCCCTTCCCCCTTCCAAACTAGTTTAAAGCTTTATCGAATAATCTTCCTAGTTCCTATGCAAGAAACCTTTTTCCCCTCTGAGAGGTGCATCCCCTCAAGTGTCAACTGATCAGGTGTTGTATAGACCATCCCATGGTCAAAAACCCACCATTATTCTAATGATATCAGCCCCAAAGCCCAGTGTTGATCTGATGGATCTGCCTGCTCCTTTGAATATTGTTTCTTTGAATATTATTCCTTGGTACTGAAAGGACCGTGGAAAACATTATCTGTGGTCCTGATCCTTCAACCAATCATCCCTAGGTCCTGAAAATCCTTTTACCCTCAGACTTCTCTTTGTTGTCTCATCACTGCTGACTTGAAGAACCAGTAACAGATAATAATCAGAGAGCCTTAGTAGACTGGAGAGTTTTCCAGTAATGCCCCTTATTGACCTTCTGGGAAACAGTATAATTCTCTGTAAATTGAGTCTAGGCTCCATATCAAACTCTCTGTTCCTCTTAGAAGGAATAATGAGAACTATTATTTTCCTCTTAACAAATCAGGGTGTGATGCGGAAGTAGATTGTGTTGCCCTAGTTGGCCCCACTCCATCCCAGAAGTACCTTCATACACCTCATCCATTGACTTTTTGGTTCCAGGCCTTCCTGCTTGTTACAAAAAGTGCCAGTCCTACTGGTCATCATAATGTTTTCAGGAGGAGGAGCTTTTCTCCTAGAACTGGCAGAGACCAGCTTCCAGCTCTCCTGTTCAACAGACCATTGACTAGATACATGACAGTGTTCTGAATCCATCTGGCTCTTTACTAAAACAGAAGTTCAGGACCCCTTAGGCTGTAGCACCTCTGAGAAGTCATCAGTCTCTCATTCTCTTAGATACTATGTATTCACTTCCTTTCATTGTTTTTTCATCTGGTGATGCAGCACATCAACAACACCAGAAAAAGGAATCATTGAGCCTCACAGAGAGGCATCCAGCACTCCTGATAACCTGAGACTCGGAGAGCTGTATGTAGCATCAGTGGGTCTGGCTGTCTTGAGGCCTCTGACATGGCTGG
>NW_024366855.1:0-2483 GCF_014805655.1 Passer montanus | reverse complement strand
ACATCTCTTTTTATTAATTTTTCAAACATGGATACATTTGGAAAGAGACAGGTCACTACAGAAGGGTAATTTTTACAAAACTAAGGGTAATTTTACCAAACTGACTACACTAAAGGTGCTCTGCAAGGTTCGCTAATAAATAAGTCTAATTAAAGCTACAGTTTACAACTACAAATAAAGCTACAATTACAGTTACCACTATAACAAAAGCTACAGCTACAACAACATCTACAACTACAGCTAAAACTACAGCTACAATTAAACAACTACATTAAGATGATAAGAGGTTGCTGTCTTCGAGGTGTTCCGAGCAACCTCTATCGGCGTCTGAGTCTTCCACGAGGAAGGATGTGCAGGTGGAGCCAGGTTTTGCCTCAAAGATTTGGTCACCGTTGTAACTAGAAGGTGCAGGACAAGGCCACAGCAAGATGTGTCTGCACAATGAAGTCATGTGCTGCAGCATCTTCCTTCCGCAGGAGCAGGAAAGCAGCTTCAGGACTGCCAGTGACAAGGGAAACAATTGTGCAGAGTTCACGTGGCTGTCATCGAATGTGATCCCCAGCACAGCTCTGTGCAGGGAACTCCTCTCAGTGGCTGGAGAGCATCGTCCAGAGGCGAAATCGCAGCTGGCCATATGTTTGCATCAGCTCCCTGTGGGTGGCTGGATCTCGGGCCAGGTGCTCGAAGAGGTTGAGCGGCTCAACCCTTCGCGTTGCTGGCGACACGCTGATCTCTGCGGGAAGCCTCTCACTGCCTTGCACAAAGTGCTCCAGGCGTTTCAACTGCAGGCAGCGGTGCAGGTAGGCCATGACGTCCCACAGCCGCCGTTCAAATTCCCTCCTGCGCCACTGGGACAGCGGTACTGTGGTCAGCACGTGCATGACCACCGTCTTCCAGGTGTAGCTGGAAAACCCTGTGCCCCTCAGGATGCAGGTGAAGACCTGCAGGCATTTCAGGTGCAAGCTGTGACAGGGCAGCTGCCTGGCGATGTGCTGGAAGAATTTCGCCTCTGCCACAGCGTATGTCTCAGGCCACGCTGTGCTTGTGATGAGCTTGGCCTCGGCAGGCTGACTGTTCATAAAGTTGATGGAGCCACCTCTCTGAGCCTCTGTGGGCTGGCTGATGACAAAGATGTCGGAGTCCCCTTGGCGCACTCCAAAGAGCATCTCCACCATCAGGCTCTTCTTGCCTTTGGTAAGCTGGAATTGGCAGGACCGGCTGCAGGGCTGAAACACCAAGTGCCATGAGTAGGACTGAGGCACGTGCAGCCAGGAGCATCTCACCAGCTGGTGGAACCAGTGGGAGGTCTTCTCCACGTCCAGGTAGGAGCCGGTGCAGAGTGTCTCTAGGAGGCTGCGCTTCTGCTTCCGCCACAGCTCCTCCTGCGAGTGGTGCAGGAAGCACAACAGCTTCTCGCCCAGCTGCTCCCTCTGGCATGTGCACACCAGCTCCACGCGGACGCTGAAGGTCCTTGCTGCCATCTGCCCTGCACTGTTCAGTTCTAGGTGGAAGGCATGGCCTGGCGGGGGATTCAGCGGGACCAGCACACGGTACACGCCATCCCACTCGCGGGGACTCCAACCCTCAAAGGCACTGCCCACTCCAATGGCTTCTTGAGGCACTGGGTAGAAGCTATTGCTCACGCTGTCCACAAAGACACGCGTGAAACTCTCCATCAGCTCAGCTGTCACTGAGCAACCTTGCTCCAGCTCCTCCACAGGCCACTCTATGTGATCTACAAAAAGGATGGCTCCCTCATTCCCAGCATCTTGGGTGTCTTCTCCGTCTTCTGTTCCCCCATTCCCAGCATCTTGGGTGTCTTCTCCATCTTCTGTTCCCCCATTCCCAGCATCTTGGGTGTCTTCTCCATCTTCTGTTCCAGCACTGCTGCTTTCTTCCTTGTCACCGTCACTGTCTTCTTTTTCACTGGCAGGCGTGTTACCTTGTTCATCTTCTTTTCTCTCCTCCTTCTTGTTTTCCTCCACATTTGTATCACATTGCTCTTCAACCTTGTTTCTATCACTTTCATCTTCTTCTATAACTTCCTTCTTTTCTTCCTCACTTTCAGCAAAGGAACTGTGGGCTTCTTCATTCCCACGTTCACCCTCTGTTCACTGGCATCACTGCTTTCCTGCACCTTCACATCCGTGTATACTTCCTGTCCATTTACGTTGTCCTCACCTTCATTTGCATCATCAGTGTTGCCTGCCTTCATGTTTGCGCCATTGGTGTTTTCTTCATTTCCATCTTCTTCTTCCTTTCCAGCGTCCTTGTCTTGCTCCACCTGTAAATCCCTGTTTTCTCCTTCATCTGATTCATCCACCTCTTCGGTCTTTCCTGCAACGTTGCCAGGTTTTTCTTCAGTTTCTTCATCAGTATTATCTCCTGGCATATTCCCATCATTCCATCCTTCATCGTTCTTTAACTCATGGCCATTGTCACTGTAAACATTGCTGTCTTGCTCCACCTGTACATCCTTGTTT
>NW_024366854.1:1965-2521 GCF_014805655.1 Passer montanus | reverse complement strand
AGTGTTTTACGCTATTCGGGAGGGAAAACTACTTTTGGTCGCACTCGTCTGTTGTGCATTGGGCTCAGAAGGCATACAAAATGCTAAAAATAAATCATTATAAATCCATCTGGGTCAAAAATCAGAAATAGTAATTAGGAGCATCAATTTTATTGACAAAAGACTTATTAAAAGAAAAACTATATTATTTGAAAAATCTTTCATATGCAATTTTTTCACTCACTGTCCTTGCCTTCTTAAACCTATGAATTCCTTGTTTCCTCTCATCTGCTGTATTTTGGAAACATTGAAGCATAACTGAGCAGCATCAAGGAAAAAATCAACAGCTGGCTCCAAGGTTTCAGAATCGGTGTGGAACAAGTGGAGGACTCACACGCTTCAGACGTGTGAGCACACAGGCACAAAAGCACCTCTCCTTTCTGGGGCTGCATTGCAGCACACAAGGAGCAAAATCAGAGTTACTCCTGTTCTCACAGTGAAAATGCCTCTTGTGGAAACTCTTGGTGCAAATTACTTAGTGACCATGAAACAATACTGGATTCCAGAAGCTGGGAGA
>NW_024366854.1:0-637 GCF_014805655.1 Passer montanus | reverse complement strand
AAAGGTGGAAGAGAGGGGCTTCTAAGGTCCAGTCATCCTGACTCGGCATTTCCCATCTCAGGCTTCTGACCAGCAGGGAAGTTTTGCAGGCCCTGGGCCTGCTACAGTTTTGGGACATTAGAATGTATTTTAATTACAGCACATGGAATAATCATGCAAGGTCCAGTCATCCTGACTCGGCATTTCCCATCTCAGGCTTCTGACCAGCAGGGAAGTTTTGCAGGCCCTGGGCCTGCTGCAGTTTTGGGACATTATAATGTATTTTAATTACAGCACATGGAATAATCATGTTTTTCTATCATAGACTGTAATATGAATATAGAATATGAAACAAAAAGAAATGATTTGTAAGTTTTATTTATTCATTCACTATTCTCTACGTTTTTCGCATCTTATCATTCTTAAGGCTATTCTTCTTCTTCTTCCTGCTCTATCATATTACCCTTCTTCGTTGCTACTTCTATGTATTTTGAAATTCTTATTCCTATTCTTAATCCTATTCCTATTACTATTCTTCTTTTTCTTCTTCTTCTACGTATTTTTAAATTCTTATTCCTATTCCTATTCTTCAACATCTTCTAGGTATTTCTAAATTCTTATTACTATATTTCTTCTTGTATCTGTTCTTAAATAAGAC
>NW_024366853.1:0-2686 GCF_014805655.1 Passer montanus | reverse complement strand
AGTGTTCCCAGGGTTTATGAGAAGAGGAGTTTAGGGTAGGAAGTGATTACACACCACACTCTCCAGGAAAACCTTCCCCTCTGGAAGCACATATCTGGTGCCAAATGCACATTGCCAGCCCTGCAATGACACAAGCTGAAAGTCTTCTTCACACTCGTGTCTTGCACATGACTAACCAGTTCCTGATACACCTTGTCATTCCTCATTCCTTGTCAGGATATTACAGGATATTAAAAAACAAGGCAGTTTTTGCCATTAGGATTGAAGAATTCAAATTAGTGAAATCCTTCTGCTTATTATGTGATTAAGGGCAGTAGAAGACTATGTCACCACTACAATCACTGCCTTGAGTTACAACCAAGCATGTGATAGCTAGGTGCAATCTGGAGGTGAGGGTTTGGCCAGGATCAGCAATGATCTACATGCTCACCAAGACTTTTTGAGTCAAGGCTGACCCCACTGTTACTGGCCAGTTAAACCATAAGGAAACAAAATTCTCCAGGAAAAATGTTTGCAAGTGACTGCGTGGACCATTCTCTGGATACACAGAGATATTTCACCATGAAAGAGCAGTATTTACTTATTCCAAAGATGCACGAAACAGACCCACTGCTGATTGAAAAAGATTCTTTAATGGCACCAACACAAGATGGATTACAGACAATGGCAGAGGACACAAGGGCATTGCAAAGCAAATTACAAAGGAAGTGATGCTGGTTCTGCACTAACACTTTCTGTTTCACTCAGCAACAGAAACAACCTGCAATGCTTCTACAGCCCATAGCCCAGGACTCTGGAATGCCACCTGAGGGTACAACAGGTTTCACACATCTGGCATGCCTCCTCTAGCTTGGGCACTCTTTCATACGATCAAAAACTTGGGCACTGGTTGAGTCAAGCCTGAACCCACTGTTACTCAATAGTGAAACTGGAAGGAGATTATTCCTTTCAGGAGAGATCCGTGAAAAACATCTCAAAGTGACTGCACAACACATTTTTGGAGCACACAAAGACATCTCTCCAGGAAAGGGCAATATTTATCTACACTGAACAGTCCATCAAACAGATCCACTCTTGCTTGCAAGAGAGTCTTTATTGGCAACAACCCAAAAGAGGTTACAGACAATGGAACAGGCCAAGGTACCACAAGAGCTTTGTAATGCAAATCACAAAGGAAGGGACACACAAGCAGAGATCAGAGATTTCTTGCTGGGACTGCACCTTCCCTCAGTGTCACGTGCTCGGCAGTCTAAGAGTCACGGCCAGGGCGAAGGGGATGCAGGAAGGAAAGCTTGTCATTGAAGTCGATTTCCTTGTAATTGGGAACATCCTCATGTTCTCGGGCAAGGTGCTGAGGCCCACTTCCATCGCTGTTTTCACACAGCAGCCAGACACCTCTCTGGACTTTGTGAGAAGACACAATGTCATTGTCTTTTCCCCCAGCCAGGTCGGTTGCTTCTCTTACTATTCTGCTCCTGCCTTTATATTCAACGTGTTCGTAGAGAGTGATCTGGGGATTGTGCAGATCTTCCGTGATCAGCTGCAGAGAGCTGATCTTGTCATTCATCTCTTTACCAACAGAGTCATATTCTCCCTCCTCAAACACCAGAAACTGACCCTTGTACTCGACATGCTCATAAGCCACCCAAGGCTGGCCAATTACTTTCACTGAGGAGACAATATCATTCCAACCCACAGCTGTTAGGTTGGGAGTGTCAGTGGTGAATTCTTTGGACAGACCCTGGAAGTTGGCATGCTCATAAAGGATGAGTCTTCCCATCTCAGTGGGACTTCTGGTGTTTGGATTCCTTGCTATAGGAGCTGGCTGACAGCCTGCACAATATAAAGAGAGAAAGTAGGTAATGCTTGTAAGAAGCCTTTACATACCAGACAGAAAATTATGGAAAAGGTGGGGGACGAAAAAGTGAAAGAAGGGAAAGCAACACATTTTGAACAAAGAATAAACATAGCAGCAGCTGGAAAAGAGCGAGGGCATGACATAGAAATGTCCATTTGGAAGAGAATGTAAAATGAAGTATGTACCTATTACTACCCAGTTTTATTTAGTTATATATGTTGTTTTACAGATATCCCCCAGATTAAGTCGTAAAATACTCTCACATCCATCTCCCACAATTGTGTATCACTGGCCCCCTCCACCCTCTCCCTTGCTAAGGTTTGTTTCTCCTGCAGCAGCCATCCATCTCCTCATGCCCTGAGATGGGTTCAGTCTCTGCACACACACAGCAGACCCTCACGGCTCTGCTGCAGCTCTCAGCCCAACACTAAAGCCTCCTTCCCTTGCCCTGCATTTCACAGCAGCTGCCCAAGAAACCCTTCCAGCCCTCCTGTGCACAGGGTGCCTCTTACCTTGCTATCAGCTGCAGGGCTGGGGAGAGCTGAGGGCAATTCCTCCAGTGCAGGGCTGAGGTTTCACCTGCCTGCATTTATAGCTGGCTCAGAAGTGAAAGTGTGAATCACCCAGTTCCAAGGAACTGAGGATGGTCAATATCATGCTCAGAGATCAAAAAATCGTTAATATTCTATCTTGCTTTCGATGTCCTACAACCAGACATCTCATTGCTCTGGTTCAAAAGTTCATTGAAGTGTGAGTGACCTGATAACCTTAGAACTTGACTTCATGTTTGTCCTCCTTCCGAAGCTGTCTGAGCCACAGTAATTGGAA
>NW_024366852.1:0-2489 GCF_014805655.1 Passer montanus | reverse complement strand
CACACTTTCCCTGCAGAAAACCAAGTGTACATGCCTCCACCTATAAGTTTAGAGATCTAAAAGACTTCTGCAGAGATGTATTATAGATAAGTCACATAGTTTCCCCTTGATATTGAGACAAAGGAAAGGAGACAACTCTGTATTAATCACTTCACATTTTCCCTGTAACACTCCTGAATATATTATTATTCACCTCACATGTTCAAAGACCATGATTCTCTTCTGAGGATTTTTTTTTCAAAGATACAAAAAGCATTTCTTATTTAGCAACTTGAATTTGTCATTAGGCAATTTTCAAACAGGTCTCATAGCTCTTTTATCCTTATTCATTTCTTTTTTTTTTTTTTAAATCTGAAATGGTCCCTTGTTGCTTGATTTGCAGATCTGTATCAGCATGCAAGGATTTCGCTACCTTCAGCCAAGTACAGAACAGTTCAATCCCCTGGAGCACAGAACGTAAGAGTCAATTTAGAAGCAAGGTAAAAGTATAGCACTCTCTTCCCCGTCACACAAAACATCATTTTACTCACACAGGCATCTTAATAACAAAATTCAATTCTGGATATTTTTCTCAGCATGGTTCAGAAAGCTCACTGAAGACTTAGCTTTTTCAAAATTCTATTAAAATATCTGTTTTCCAATAAGGCAAAAGTCTATACATTGGTGGGAGTTTAAACTTAGGACATATTCTTTGAGTTCTGTCTCCTTTAGAAAATGCAACTTTGAAAGCTTTTGGTTTTGTGTTACTAACAAACCCCCTGTCAGTTTTGCCAAAGAATCATAAAAATCATGGAATGGCTTTGTTTGAAATGGTCCTTTAAGTTCATCTAGTTAAAATCCCCTGCCATGGGCAGGAACACCTTTCACTAGATCAGGCTGCTCAGAGCCCCATCCAGCCTGGCCTTGAGCACTTCCAGGGATGGGGCATCCACTTCTTGGGATGTTCCAGCACCTCACCACTCTGACAGTAAAGAATTTCTTTCTAATATCTAACATAACATCTTTCAGTTTGAAGCAATCTCCCCTTCTCCTACACTACATGCCTTTTTAAAAGGTCCCTCTCCAGCTTTACAGTGAGCCCCCTTTAAGTACTAGGAGGTGCTATAAGGTTTCCCCAGAGCCTTCTCTTCTCCAGGCCAAACAGCCCCAAATCTCTGGGCCTGTCTTCACAGCAGAGGTTCTCCAGCTCTCTGGTCACCTTCACAGTCTCCTCTGGACTTGCCCCATCAGGTCTGTATCTTTCTCATGCTGGGGGATCCCTGAGCTGGTGCAGTGCCCAAGGTGGGATCCCAGCAGAGCAGAGCAGAAGGGCAGAATCACCTCCCTCTCACTGCTGCCCACGGTGCTTTGGATGCAGCTCAGGATATGCGTGGCCTTCTAGGCTGCAAATGCACATTTTCAGGTCATGTTCAACTCCTCCTTAACCAACACCCCCGAGTCCTTCTCCTCAGGGCTGTTCTCAAATCGCTCTTCATCCAGCCAGTATTTTGTGCTTTGGATTGCCCCAACCCAGGTTCAGGATCCTGCACTTGCCCTTGTTGAACTTGATGAGGTTTGCATGTGCCCACCTTTCAAGCCTCTCCAGTTCCCTCCAGATGGCATCCCTTCCCTCCTGAGTGTCAACCACACCACATGGCTTGGTGTCATCAGAAAACTTAACAAGGATGACCTCAATTCTACCGGTATTTTAATATCTTATCATCATGCTGAAAGAAAAATACACAGATTTCCTCTTATTTAGACAGTGACTTATCTCCACTTCTCATTTGCTAGGATTTGCAAATGAGATATAGCTTTGGTTTATGACTTTTTAAATTTATATTCATACTGATTAAAAGTGAAAAGCCCTATACATCTGTTTCAAAAGGTCTTTAGTGTTACACATCAAGTAGGTGGACAAACACACCTGAGGTGAAGGAACCCTAATGTCTGTATATCTTAACGTGAGGTCTTACTGTTCCAGCTCTTCCTTCCCTAAAAGAACAAAACCAGGCAAGGTTCTGGCCCCAAGTTCCTGAGAAGGAAGACCCAGAAGGGAGCACCAGCACTGTGATGGGGATGCAGGACACCTGGCCTTGATGCAGAGGGATGAGGTACCCAAGCCTGCTCTCAGATCCTGTGAAATTTTGAGTAATGAGATTTCACCATTCTGCAGTTTCATCTTTTACTTCTCTTTTGCTGAATTTACAGTTGCATTCCACTTTTTTTTTCCACCTCATTCCACTGAGAAACTCCACTAAAATTGCTTCAGTTGAGTTTCCCTGTTATGCTGTAAAATTTTCTTTTTTGGTCTTTTGCACAACATGAATTTTACCTTAGGCACCAAACAAATACACCATTTTAATAACAGAAAATGCTATAGCATTTTTCATTGTCCTTTGCTCAATTTGTTTTGTTGAAATCAACATGAAAAACAATTTCAAACTTCTCAGTAAATGCTTCATTTACAAATGCTCCATTCCAAGTGCCTACAGGGTTACAATCTGGTC
>NW_024366851.1:0-2393 GCF_014805655.1 Passer montanus | reverse complement strand
GTGTGAGAAGGAAAAGGATGGTACAGAAAGTACAATACGTCAGGAGGCTTATGGGTGGAGACATGGGGCCTTCCCAGGGGACGGTGACCTACGCAGGGAGTGCCCTGACACTCTCCAGGACCAGGATCTGTTGACAGATTGCCCCGTGTCTGGGGCCATCAGCTAAACCGCTCCAAGCAGCCGTGCTGTGTTACATGGGCACTCTACAGCCCCTCCATGCCCTGCCATGGCTGCCGAGGCCTCTGAAACAACTGGCCACTTTGCCTGTCTGTGCTCTGCTGCCCCTTGTTCTGCCCTGCTGGCAGAAACCTCCGTGACCACCCAAGACCGGCGCGCATTGCCAACAGGATGCACTGCTGCTGATGCAGAGGGCAGAGAAACCCTGAGTGCACCAGAACTGCTTCCTCCTGAGACCAACTGGACCAGCTCCAGGACCACAGCCTCAAGCCCCATTCTGCAGGGTGTGCCTGTGTTTTCTGCCCAGCCTCCAAGGGTTTTCTGCCCAGCCTCCCCATTCCCACAACATGGGGGTGGGCCTGAAAAACCTGTCACCAGGAGCTCCCAGATAGGTCATACATGGAAGCTGTGCCACTGTCCCAATCACTCTGATGCTGCCAGACCGAGAGTTTTCCCTAGATTATGCACCAGCTAAGAATACAATATGCACCAGAGAAGACACCTCTGCCACTGCTGAGCCATGACAGCACAGAACTTTCCCTTTTGACCCTGGTGGGTCTCCCCATGCCAAGCCTAAAATTAAGTTGTGTTCTCAGTTATCCAGAATTGTGCAGACATATTATTTAGGGATAAAAGCTGTTAGACAAATTTATAACTAACCAGCCAAAGCTTGTAGGGTTATTAAGAAAACACCAAAAGTTAGCCTACTCAATATGCTTGTAAAAGAAAGCCTTACATACATTATTCTCAAACAACATTCATAATAATATTTACCTAGACTTTATCACCTTATATCTAACTGGACATACCTTATGATAGCTCTAAATAATGGCAACATAACACTTAACTTTGTCATTTGCAGTTTAATGATTATTCATTATCCTTTGAAGAAAAATACATCTTGGGACATCAATGAGACCCTTAGAATGACAACTCACCTGTAACTTTACTCAAATACTTCAAGAATCAAATATTTTAAAGACATTACAAACACAAAGATGTGTCATTTTTGCTCATGTGCCAAGATGTGGCCTGTGAAACCTAAGATATGAAATGTTTCCTTTGAATTAGTCTTGGAAATAGTACTTTCAGAAGCAGTTGTATACTATACCTCACTAAATACAATTCTTACAGCTATAGGGTATGTTACAACACTAGTATCCCCTACATAGCACTTTAAAATTTACTTTTTAAACAGAAAAGGGGGAACACTTAGTGCTGTGTATACCCTAAAACAGGTGACAGTATTAAAAGGATTTTATATATTTAAAGAAACAAAGACTAAGGTTTTTATTTATTTAAGACTATGTATAACAGGCCTGAACAAAGATTTTTTTTCTAGTTGATTGTTTTCCCCACAGTTCTGAGAATTTAAATGTTTCCTGGTTTCAGATTAAGCTGTTTCTTATTTTAAAGTTAAGTTCCCACCTGACAGCTCTCTAGGGAGAAGGTTACAAATTCAAGAATATATAGGATACATCACCAACTGAAAAGAGGCCCGAGCCTGTTGAGTTGAGTTGAAGGCTCATTCAAGGCCTAGGTCGAAGTTTTACACAAAGCCGCGTCCATCATCTTGTCTGCACGGCGCCTGCAGAGGATGACAGACACTGCTTTTGAATTTAAAAACAAAAAGGGGGAACTGTGGTGGCCTACAGCTGGCCTGTAGGCCTGAAAGCATAAATAAATATAAAATTATAATGGAAATATGTGATCAATTCGACCAGTAAGAGCAGGCCCAGGCCGTTGGAGACTCAGGCTCCTATTGGCTGGCTGAGCAGGAAGTAACTGGCTCAGCCAATGAGCATTGACCTCATGGGCTCCTGAGGTGTATAAGGGAACAAGGTGTGAATAAAGTGAACGCTGCTGAGTGAACTCAGTGTGCCTTGTCTCTGGTATGCCTCCGAAACTGTGGCATGGCCCATAGAACTCAGAGTTGGAGCTTTTTTCTAGAATTGTTGCATTTAATGACAATTATTTAGCATGATTTCTTGCATGATTTTTACCCCGTACAAAGTCTTCCCTGCCTCCCTTAAATCCGTGATTTTGTGCCTCAGTGAGTTTATTGTTACTGTTTCTCCTTTCTTTGCTTATCAAAATAGAAAGTATGCTATGTTATGCTTGGATTATCTGGCCTCATCTGCTCTGTACGCCAACAGTTTTTGAAAGTGCACCCAAGATAATTAATACTTGTTGAAGTCAAGGTGAGGTCTGTGAGT
>NW_024366850.1:1921-2523 GCF_014805655.1 Passer montanus | reverse complement strand
CAATCAGGGCCCGGCCGCGCGGCGCGCGCGCCCGGCGGCCGCCATGGCGGCCTTAAAGGGGCCGCGGGCCTTTGTTCGCCGTGGGGGGCGTGTCCCGCCGGCCAGGCTCCTCCCCTTTGTGGGCGTGGCCACGCGCGCCGTGAGCGTGCGCTATGCCAGTGGGGAAAGGGGCGTGGCTTCCTTAAGCCACTCTCACTCCATCACCCCGCGCTGCCGCGGCAGAAATTAACGGGTTCGTTAATTAAAAACCCCCCCAAAATGGCGGATCCGGCGTGGGAGGGGCCGGAGCACCCCTAAAAAACCGCCAAAAACCCCCCAAAAAACCGCCTTCGGGGGCGTGGCTTGCTGTGGGCGTGGCCCCGCCGAGGGGGCGTGGCTCCGGGGGAGGCGTGGCCTCGGGCGGAAGCGGCGGAACGCGCGAGGTGCGGCGGAGGGGGTTTGGGGAGGGGTCCCGGGGGGTTTTTGGGGGCTCCCGGGGGGTCCCGGGGGGTTCTGGTGGCTCCGCGGCCCCGCCCCTGACGCCCCCTCCCCGTTTCTGCCCCCAGCATGTCCTCGGGCCGCCCCCCCGCTCCCTCGCCGCCCCCGGGGGTGCTCCCGGGGCC
>NW_024366850.1:0-1138 GCF_014805655.1 Passer montanus | reverse complement strand
GACCCGGGGGGCCCCGGGAGCGAGCCGGGACCCGGGGGGGCCCCGGGAGCGAGCCGGGAACCGGGGGGGCACCGGGAGAGAGCCGGGAACCGGGGGGGACACCGGGAGAGAGCCGGGAACCGGGGGGGGAACCGGGAGCGAGCCGGGAACCGGGGGGCACCGGGAGAGAGCCGGGAACCGGGGGGGACACCGGGAATGGGGGGCACCAGGAGCGCCCCCAAAATGGGAAGGGGCACCGGGAGAGCCCCCAGAATGAGGGGGGCACCGGGGGGGCACTGAGAATCCAGGGGGGCACCGGGAGAGCCCCAAATTGGGGGGCACCGGGATGGGGGGCACCGGGAGAACCCCCAAAAAGAGGGGGGGGCACCGGGAGAACCTGGAAACTGGGGGGCACTGGAACCGGGGGGCACCGGGAGCACCCCCAAAGTCCGGGGGGGCACCGGGAGAACCCCCAGAATGAGGAGGGGGCTCTCCGGGACCCCCCCGGTGACTGTCACGGCCAGCGGGGCCACCTGAGCACCCCCAGGGGACATCCAACCCCCCCAGGGCGTGGGGACACCGAGGATGTCACCTGAGCACCTCGGTGTCACCTGAAACCCGCGGTGTCACCCCGAGCTCTCGGTGTCACCACGGGTCCCTCGATGTTCCCCTGAAAGCCTCGATGTCCCCTGAGCCCCTCGGTGTCACCTGAAACCTGCGGTGTCACCCCGAGCTCTCGGTGTCACCTGAAACCTGCGGTGTCACCCCGAGCTCTTGGTGTCACTGCGGGGTCCCTCGATGTCACCCCGAGCTCTGGGTGTCACCCTGGGTCCCTCAGTGTCACCCTGGGCCTGTGACTGTCACCGTGGGTCCCTCGATGTCACCCCGAGCTCTCGGTGTCACCGCGGGTCCCTCAGTGTCACCCTGGCCTCTGACTGTCACCGTGGATCCCTCGATGTCACCCCGAGCTCTCGATGTCACCGCGGGGTCCCTTGGTGTCCCCTGAAAGCCTCGATGTCCCTTGAGCCCCTTGGTGTCACCCTGGGCTTCTCATTGTCACCTGAGCCCCTCGGTGTCACCCCGAGCCCTCGGTGTCACCGCGGGTCCCTCAGTGTCACCCCGAGCTCTCAATGTCACCCCCAGCCCCTCGATGTTCCCC
>NW_024366849.1:288628-348539 GCF_014805655.1 Passer montanus | reverse complement strand
AGCGGGGACAGGGGGGCAGGGACAGGGGTGGCAGGGACAGGGGGGCAGTGGTGGCAGGGGACAGTGGCAGCAGGGACAGGGTGACAGGGACAGTGGCGACAGGGACAACGCCGTGCCACCCCCGCGCTGCTCCCACCACTCCCGGCTCGCCTCCATCCCGACCTGACAAAGTGAGGAGCGATCAGCACCACCCTGCCTAATTACCGCCGTTAATTACCGCTAATTAGGCAGCGCCCGCGGAACCCCGGGCAGCCTCAGCTGGGACAGCCCCAAAATCCCAAAAAAATCCCCAAAATATCCCCCAAAAAATCCCCAAAAAATCCCCAAAATATCCCCCCGGGGGCCGTGGAGAAAAAAAAAGAGGAGAAAAAGGAAAAATAACAAAAAGGAAATAACAAAAAGGAAAAATAAATAAAGGAAAAATAAAAAAAGGGGAAAAATAACAAAAAGGAAAAATAACAAAAAGGAAATAACAAAAAGGAAATGACAAAAAGGAAAAATAACAAAAACATGACAAAAAGGAAAAATAACAAAAAAATAACAAAAAACCCAACTCGGCCAAACCCCCCGAGATGTGCCCTGCTCCCCCTGGCAGAACCCAGCACGGGGCAATCCTGGCACAGGGGCAGCAGGATGGGGAAAAAGTGGGAAAAAAGGAAAAAAATAAAGAAAAATAAAGAAAAATAAAGAAAAATAAAGAAAAATAAATTAAAATAAAGCAGTGCGAGATGCCGGCGGAGGAGCAGGGAGGGAGCCCGGCCCTGCTCTGCTCCCGCTGCCAGCAGCGCCGGGCACCCCCCGAGCCCCCCGGGGGCACCGCGGGCACGGGGCGGGGGCGGTGCCCGCCCGGCCCCTCCTGGCAGGAAAACCCCGAAAGGGGAGATTTTACGGGAAAAGGGAAAAGGGAACCGGGGGGGCACTGAGGGGGCCGGGGGAATCAGCCTGGGGAGGGGAAAGGGAGGGCGAGGGCACAGAAGGGCTCCCGCTCCAGCACAGCTCCGCCTTTCAGCCCGATCGAGAGAGGTTTGTGCGGTTTTGTGGGGGGGAAGATTATTTGGGGAGAAAAAGGGAGGTTTGGGGAGAAAAAAAGGAGATTTTGGGAGAAAAATGGAGATTTTGGGGTGAAAAAGGAAGGTTTGGGGAGAAAAAAGGGAGATTTTGGGGAGAAAATTCACTTGGAAAAGGGAGATTTTGGGAGAAAAAGAGGAGATTTGGGGAGAAAAGGGGAGATTTGGTGTGAAAAATGGAGTTTTTGGGTGAAAAAGGGAGATTTTGGGGAGAAAAAGGGAGATTTGGGGAGTAAATTCACTTGAAAAAGGGGAGATTTTCGGAGAAACAGATTTGGGGAGAAAAAGGAATTTTTGAGGAGAAAAAGAGAGATTTTGGGTGAAAAAATGGAGATTTTGGGGAGGAAAAGGGAAATTTTGGGTGAAAAAGGGAGGTTTGGTGAGAAAAGGGGAGATTTTGAAGAGAAAAATGGAGGTTTTGGGGAGAAAAAGGGAGATTTTGGGTGGGAAAGGGAGAATTGGGGAGAAAAGGGGAGATTTTGGGAGAAAAAATGAACACCCGTGTGACACCCGTGTGACACCCGTGTGACACCCGTGTGACACCCGTGTGACACCCGTGTGACACCCGAGTGACACCCGAGTGACACCCACAGCTCTGCTCCAGCCCCCAGCGTGGCTCGGGGCTCTCCCGCAGCACAGGTGAGCAGATCTCGGCCCGAGCCCCCCAAAATCCCCAAGGAAAGCAGCAGGCGACGTCCAGCCCCCCAAAATCCCCAAGGAAAGCAGCAGGTGACGTCCAGCCCCCCAAAATCCCCCAAGGAAAGCAGCAGGTGACGTCCAGCCCTCCAAATCCATCCTGAAGTGAAGCACAACCGTCCCGGTTCAGGTAGCCCAAGGAGAGTTTTACTTATCACATCTCTAGGAACAACAGCCAGAAAAAAAGGAAAAAAAAGTAGAAAAAAAATCTCTCGGCTTGCTGCAGGACACCAGGAGAAATCCAACATTCCAATTCCCAAACATCCTGGAAAAAAAACCCAAAAAACCAGAAAAAAACCACCAAAAAAACCCAAACCAACCAACAAAAAAAACCCAAAGAGTGAATTCATTTGCTTCTTCAATTGGTGCTTTTTAGGCTTTTTTTTTTATTCAGCTCAGATTTTGTGGTGTTTTTTGTTGTTTTTTTTCCCCCAGATAATTGTCTTTAACTCTTCAGGAGTTTTGCGAAGCACAACCGTCCCGGTTCAGGTAGCCCAAGGAGAGTTTTACTTATCACATCTCTAGGAACAACAGCCAGAAAAAAAGGAAAAAAAAGTAGAAAAAAAATCTCTCGGCTTGCTGCAGGACACCAGGAGAAATCCAACATTCCGATTCCCAAACATCCTGGAAAAAAAACCCAAAAAACCAGAAAAAAACCACCAAAAAACCAAAAAAACCCAAACCAACCAACAAAAAAAACCCAAAGAGTGAATTCATTTGCTTCTTCAATTGGTGCTTTTTAGGCTTTTTTTTTTATTCAGCTCAAATTTTGTGGTGTTTTTTGTTGTTTTTTTCCCCCTAGGTAATTGTCTTTAACTCTTCAGGAGTTTTGATCCTGTTGCACACACGCACGCAGATGGGCACCAAGCTGGTGCAGAGGGGAGGAAAGGAAGGTTTGGGAAGAAGACAAAAGGAGGATGAGAGCTGGTGCTGCTGGAGCTGAGGGACAATTCCGTGGAGCTGAACTCCGGCCAGGCCAACCCCTCTGCTCCCAGGAGAATTCCCAGCGCAGAGCCTGAGCCAGAGTCCAGCAAAAGCAGGAGGGAGGAAAGACAGGAAGGAAGAAAAGCAGAAAGAAGCGAGGCAGCAGCGCCAGGGTGGGCAGAGCAGGGTGGCACTGCCAGGGACAGGGACAGGAGCTGCTGGGAGTTAATTGGATTTGGGGGGAGGGCATGGACAGCTCAGTGTTAGGATTTTTATTAAAAAAAATGGATATATTTATCAAATAAATCGTTTATTTGGTATATCAGATAAGTGATTTATTATAGGATTGATAACTGCTCCCTCAGATAGAAATAATATCAAGTTAAATATCAAAATATAATAACGTAATAAACTAATATTAAAATATAACTGTGAATAAAAGTAATGACGATTATAATGAAATGGGATAAATGACCCCACATTATTTAGGGGTAGGTCATTGACAGGTCAGTGTGGGAGGTTTTATCAAAAAAAAAATGGATATATTTATCAAATAAATCGTTTATTTGATATATCAGAAAGGTGATTTATTATAGGATTGATAACTCAGATAGAAATAATATCAATCTAAATATCAAAATATAATAATCTGCTGCCTCAGATAGAAATAATGTCAATCTAAATATCCAAATATAACGTAATAAATTAATAAAAATATTAAAAATCACTGGGAAAAAAATAATTACTATTATCATGAAACAAGATAAATGACCCCACATTATTTAGGGGTAGGGCATGGACAGGTCAGTGTCAGGTTTTTTATCAAAAAAAATGGATATATTTATCAAATAAATCGTTTATTTAATCAATCAGGTTATTATAGGATAACTGCTGCCTCAGATAGAAATAATGTCAATCTAAATATCCAAATATAACGTAATAAATTAATAAAAATATTAAAAATCACTGGGAAAAAAATAATTACTATTATCATGAAACAAGATAAATGACCCCACATTATTTAGGGGTAGGGCATGGACAGGTCAGTGTCAGGTTTTTTATCAAAAAAATGGATATATTTATCAAAGAAATCGTTTATTTAATCAATCAGGTTATTATAGGATAACTGCTCCCTCAGATATGAATAATATCAATCTAAATATCCAAATATAACATAATAAATTAATAAAAATATTTAAAATAACTGTGAATAAAATTAATGACTAATAAAATTAATGAAGATTTTATAATGAACTGGGATAAACGACCCCACATTATTGAGGGGGAGGTCATTGACAGCTCAGTGTCAGGTTTTTTATCAAAAAAACCTGACCTATTTATTAAATAATAAATTATCAATCTAAATACAAAATAGAATGAAGTAATAAATTAATAAATTAAAATAGACCAGTGAATAAAATGAATGCCGATTACCATGGAATGGGATGAATGCCCCACATGCTTGGAATGTTCCTTGGAATGTTCCTTGGAATGTTCCTTGGAATGTTCCTTGGAACGTTCCTTGGGATGTTCCTGGGGAATGTTCCTGGGGAATGTTCCTTGGGAATGTTCCTGGGGAATGTTCCTTGGAATGTTCCTTGGAATGTTCCTGGGGAATGTTCCTCGGGAATGATCCTGGTGTCATTCCTTGGGAATGTTCCTTGGAATGTTCCTTGGAATGTTCCTTGGAATGTTCCTGGGGAATGTTCCTGGGGAAGGTTCCTGGGGAATGTTCCTGGGGAAGGTTCCTGGGGAATGTTCCTGGGGAATGTTCCTGGGGAATGTTCCTGGGGAATGTTCCTCGTGTCATTCCTTGGGAATGTTCCTTGAGAATATTCCTTGTGCCATTCCTTCAAAATATTCCTTGTGTCATTCCTTCAAAATATTCCTTGGGAATATTCCTTGTGTCATTGCTTGGGAATATTCCTTGTGCCATTCCTTGTGTTATTCCCTGGGAATATTCCTTGTGTCATTCCCTGGGAATATTCCTTGTGTCATTCCTTGGGAATATTCCTTGGGAATATTCCTTGTGTCATTCCTTGGGAGTGTTCCTTGGAAATATTCCTTGGAAATATTCCTTGGAAATATTCCTTGGAAATATTCCTTGTGTCACTCCTTGTGTCACTCCTTGGCAATATTCCTCAGGAATATTCCCCGTGTCACTCCTTGTGTCACTCCTCAGGAATACTCCCTGTGTCACTCCTTGTGTCACTCCTTGGGAATATTCCTCAGGAATATTCCCTGTGTCACTCCTCAGGAATACTCCCTGTGTCACTCCTTGTGTCATTCCTTGGGAATATTCCTTGGAAATATTCCTTAGGAATATTCCCTGTGTCACTCCTTGTGTCACTCCTCAGGAATACTCCCTGTGTCAGTCCTTGCACGCTCCCCCTTTGTGGGAACCCCGGAATTGCCTCTGGGATTGTTCTCCCCCCTGGCTGCTCCAGGACATTCCCACATGGAATTGCTGCTCCCGGAGCCCGGGACAAATCCCAAAGCCCCTCCAGCCCCCAGTGCCACTCTGTGTGCCCAGGACAGCTCCTGGGCTGGCCTTTGGGAGGTGTGACCAGGAAAAGGGGAATTCCCAGGAGTTTCCATGCTGGGTGTCTGACTGGGATTTGCATTGGGATTTTCACTCCAGCGAGGAAAAAAACCCCAAAATGAATTAATATCAAAATGCACCTGTGAATGAAATAATGAGGATTATATAATGAAATGGGATAAATGACCCCACGTTATTTAGGGGGAGGTCACTGACAGCTCAGTGTGAAGGTTTTATCAAAAAAAAAAACCCCAAAATGAGTTAATATCAAAATGCACCTGTGAATGAAATAATGAGGATTATATAATGAAATGGGATAAATGACCCCACGTTATTTAGGGGGAGGTCACTGACAGCTCAGTGTGAAGGTTTTATCAAAAAAAAACCCCAAAATGTTCAGGTAGTGACAAAAGGGCGCTGAGGAAGGGGAAGCAATTCCTGCCAGGAAAACACCCCGGGATCTGTGTCCCACAGCCGGGGCACAGGACGGAGCTGGGGCACAGCCCCAGGGGATCCTCTGCAGTTCCAGGGCTGGCAAAATGACCCAGGGCTGTCCTGAGCTCCCAGGAACCCCAGCCTGGAGCTCCTCCAGCGCTCCCCCCTTCCCAGGGAACATTCCCTAAGGGATCTCCCAGAGAGGGAGCAGAGGAGAGGAGCAATCACAAATTTTGGGGCAGATCTCTGTGCCCAAAGCACCAGGAACATTCCCTGTGGTTTTAAATTCCCTAAGGAATCTCCCAGAGAGGAGGAATCACAAATTTTGGGGCAGAGCTCCGTGCCCCAAGCACCAGGAACATTCCCCGTGGTTTTAAATTCCCTAAGGAATCTCCCAGGCAAATTTTGGGGCAGATCTCCGTGCCCAAAGCACCAGGAACACTCCCTGTGGTTTTAAATTCCCTAAGGAATCTCCCAGGCAAATTTTGGGGCAGATCTCCGTGCCCCAAAGCACCAGGAACACTCCCTGTGGTTTTAAATTCCCTACAGAATCTCCCAGAGAGGAGGAATCACAAATTTTGGGACACATTTCCGTGCCCCAAGCACCAGGAACATTCCCTGTGGTTTTAAATTCCCTAAGGAATCTCCCAGACAAATTTTGGGACACATTTCTGTGCCCAAAGCACCAGGAACATTCCCTGTGGTTTTAAATTCCCTAAGGAATCTCCCAGAGAGGAAAGGAGAAGGAATCACAAATTTTGGGGCAGATCTCTGTGGCCCCAAGCACCAGGAACATTCCCTGTGGTTTTAAATTCCCTAAGAAATCTCCCACAGAGGAGGAATCACAAATTTTGGGGCACATTTCCGTGCCCAAAGCACCAGGAACATTCCCTGTGGTTTTAAATTCCTTAAGGAATCTCCCAGACAAATTTTGGGGCAGAGCTCTGTGCCCAAAGCACCAGGAACATTCCCTGTGGTTTTAAATTCCCTAAGGAATCTCCCAGACAAATTTTGGGGCAGATCTCCGTGCCCAAAGCACCAGGAACATTCCCCGTGGTTTTAAATTCCCTAAGGAATCTCCCAGACAAATTTTGGGGCAGAGCTCCGTGCCCCAAGCACCAGGAACATTCCCTGTGGTTTAAGGATGAAAAGAGCAGGAATAAATCAAACATGGGATTGGAATCCCGGCTTTCCCAGAGCACTTTGGACGTGTCCAAGGTTATTTTTTACAGCAGGTTTTTTTGGCTCCATCCTACCCTGTCAGCAGTCCTGGGAGAGCAGGAGGAGGGGGCTCTGGGGTTTATGGAATGTGCTCCCAGCCCTCCCAGCTCCCTCCAGACCACCTGGGAACGAGGGAGCAGCCATCCCTTCATGCCAAGGGACGTGCCCAGGGCTTCCTCTGCCTTTTCCCAGGGTGTTTTTGGGTTCTAGGCTGTTCTTGTGGAGCACCCTCAGTGCTGGCACTGCAGGTTGTATCTGACAAACCATTTTTTGCCTGCAAAGGATGGAATTTTTTGGTTTTCCCTGGTGTGAAAAAGCAGGAATGGGCTTTGGGATACGGAGCAGCTCTGTAAAAAATACAATAAAAATAAAAGTAAAAGTAAAAATAAAAAGTAAAAATAAAAATAAAGGACACAGGACACCCAGAAATGATTTTTCCTTTGAGGAACCTCCTCTCAAACCCCCAAATTTGGTTTGAGCAGAAGCTCACAGGACACTCAGAAAATGATTTTTCCTTGAAGGAACCTCCTCTCAAACCCCTAAATTTGATTTTTCCTTGAAGGAACCTCCTCTCAAACCCCTAAATTTGATTTTTTATTTAAGGAACCTCCCCTCAAACCCCGAAATTTGATTTTTCCTTGAAGGAACCTCCTCTCAAACCCCTAAATCTGATTTTTTATAGAAGGAACCTCCTCCCAAACCCCTAAATTTCATTTTTCCTTGAAGGAACCTCCTCTCAAACCCCCAAATTTGGTTTGAGCAGAAGCTCACAGGACACTCAGAAAATGATTTTTCCTTTGAGGAACCTCCTCTCAAACCCCCAAATTTGGTTTGAGCAGAAGCTCACAGGACACTCAGAAAATGATTTTTCCTTGAAGGAACCTCCTCTCAAACCCCTAAATTTCATTTTTTATTTAAGGAACCTCCTCTCAAACCCCTAAATTTGGTTTCAGTCCTTAAAACATCCCAGCAGAAGGTGCCCCACGCTCACAGGACACCCAGAAATGATTTTTTATTTAAGGAACCTCCTCCCAAACCCCTAAATTTCATTTTTTATTGAAGGAACCTCCTCTCAAACCCCTAAATTTGATTTTTCCTTTGAGGAACCTCCTCCCAAACCCCTAAATCTGGTTTTAATCCCCAAAACCTCCCAGCAAAGGTGCCCACCACGACTCAAACCCCAGATTTTGTTTGCCAGCTGCTCCAGCAGGAATTTTCAGGAATTTCCCCGAGGAGCTGCTGCCCCCCCAGGGGATGAGCACGAGTGGAACTCAGGAATTTTTGGGGTCTGTTCCAGGATTTTCCCTCCTTGTTTGCTGCTGGAATTTTCTCCCCCAGATCTTCTGCCAGCCCTGCTTTAAATGAATTTAAAAACTCCAAAACTGAAGGAATTATTCCCCACTTTTGCATTTCTTTGGAATTTGGGTTGATTTTAGAGGGAATTCAGGCCCCCAGGAGCTCCAAGCAGGAACTGGAATTCCAGGGCACAAAACCACTGGAATTATTTATTTTTCTCCTTTTTGTGGAGAAGTAGAAAAGCTGATCTCCCATAAAAATCCCCATCCCTCCCCCACTGGCAATTCCACAATTCCAGCGAGGAATTCCAGCTCCAATCACATTTCCATGGAAGAACTGAAGGATTTTTTGTCCAAATTCCCCTGGATTTCTCCCACCAAGCACACCTGGAATATCTCAAATTCCCATTTTTTAACAGCTCTGCTCCTTCTAACAATTCCAGCTTTCTCTGAGTTTTATTTTAAATTAATTTGGTTTTTAAATTAAGCTATTTATCTCTAAAAAATCAGATTTTTAACCAGAAATGAGCCCATGGAAACCCCTCTGCAGCATCTGTAAAAAATCTTATTTTTCTCAAGATTTTGGCTCAGGGAGGAGGTTCAAATTCAGGTAAAAAAACCAAAATTAAAGGAAAAAAGTGGCCTGCCATCATCAGCAGAGAGGGAACGCCCAACTCACCGTAGAGAGCTGTCCAGGTCTGATTGATGACATCTAGACAAACAGTTCCTGACCTGGGACACGGGGAAAATGGAACACGGCAAAAAAATGGAATTAACATTGCAAAAAAATGGAATTAACACTGCAAAACCAGGCTGGGAAGTGCAAAAATCCCTGGAATACAGGGGAAAAATGGAATTAGCCCTGCAAAAACACCATGGGAAGTGCAAAAATCCCTGGGACACAGGGAAAAATGGAATTAGCACTGCAAAAACACCATGGGAACTGCACAAATCCCTGGGACACAGGGAAAAATGGAATTAGCACTGCAAAAACACCATGGGAACTGCACAAATCCCTGGGACACAGGGAAAAATGGAATTAGCACTGCAAAAACACCATGGGAACTGCACAAATCCCTGGGACACAGGGAAAAATGGAATTAGCACTGCAAAAACACCATGGGAACTGCACAAATCCCTGGGACACAGGGAAAAATGGAATTAACACGGCAAAAAATGGAATTAACACTGCAAAAACAGGCTGGGAACTGCAGAAATCCCCGGGACACAGGGAAAAAATGGAATTAACACCGCAAAAACACCATGGGAAGTGCAAAAATCCCTGGGACACAGGGAAAAATGGAATTAACACAGCAAAAAATGTAATTTAGCCCTGCAAAAAAATGGAATTAACACAGGGAAAAACGGAATTAACATGGCAAAAAAGCCTGGGAGGTGCAAAAATCCCTGGAACACAGGGAAAAATGGAATTAACACAGCAAAAAAAGCCTGGGGACTGCAAAAATCCCTGGAACTCAGGGAAAAATGGAATTAGCCCTACAAAACCAGCCTGGGAAGTGCAGAAATCCCTGGGACACAGGGAAAAATGGAATTAACACTGCAAAAAAATGGAATTAACATGGCAAAAAAGCCTGGGAAGTGCAAAAATCCCTGGGACACAGGGAAAAATGGAATTAGCACAGCAAAAAAATGGAATTAACACAGGGAAAAATGGAATTAACATGGCAAAACCACCATGGGAAGTGCAGAAATCCCTGGAACTCAGGGAAAAATGGAATTAACACTGCAAAAACTGGAATTAGCCCTGCAAAACCAGCTGGGAAGTGCAGAAACCCCTGCTCCAGCCCTCCCCAGGTCTGGGACAAAGGGATTTATTCCTGTTCATGGTCTTTAAGCAGCTCCAGATTCCCAAGAGGAAAAAAATTGGGATTTTACTGCCAGGGAAGCTCCAGAGAAGCAAAAAAATGGGAGAATAAACGGAATTTTGGAGGATTGAACTCAAATGTGAAAGGGATTTACTCACGCTTCATCAATGTTGGGATGGAAGATTTTATTCATGAATCCTGCAGGGAGAAACACAGGGAAATCAGCAGGAAAAAACAATAAAGGTGGAATAAATTTATTTATAAATAAAGAACATTGGAATACATGTTGAACAAATGTATTTTGTGTAAATTTTGTCATCCTGCAGGGAGAAACACAGGGAAATCAGCAGGAAAAAACAATAAAGGTGGAATAAATTTATTTATAAATAAAGAACATTGGAGTACATGTTGAATAAATGTATTTTGTGGAAATTTTGTCAATTTATTTTTTGTAAATTTATTTTTTGTAAATTTATTTCTTGTAAATTTATTTCTTGTAAATTTATTTTTTAATACATTTATTTCTTGTAAATTTATTTTTTGTACATTTATTTTTTGTAAATTTTTTTTGTACATTTATTTTTTGTAAATTTATTTTTTGTACATTTATTTTTTGTAAATTTTTTTTGGTAAATTTATTTCTTGTACATTTATTTTTTGTACATTTATTGTTTGTACATTTATTTTTTGTACATTTATTTCTTATAAATTTATTTTTTGTAAATTTATTTTTGTACATTTATTTCTTGTAAATTTATTTTTTGTACATTTATTTTTTGTAAATTTTTTTTTGTACATTTATTTTTTGTAAATTTATTTTTTGTACATTTATTTTTTGTAAATTTTTTTTGGTAAATTTATTTCTTGTACATTTATTTTTTGTACATTTATTGTTTGTACATTTATTTTTTGTACATTTATTTCTTATAAATTTATTTTTTGTAAATTTATTTTTGTACATTTATTTTTTGTACATTTATTTTCTGTACATTTATTTTTTGTACATTTATTTCTTGTACATTTATTTTTTGTACATTTATTGTTTGTACATTTATTTTTTGTACATTTATTTCTTATAAATTTATTTTTTGTAAATTTATTTTTGTACATTTATTTTTTGTACATTTATTTTCTGTACATTTATTTTTTGTACATTTATTTCTTGTAAATGTATTTTTTGTAAATTTATTTCTTGTAAATTTATTTTTTGTACATTTATTTTTTGTACATTTATTTTTTGTACATTTTTTTTTGTAAATTTATTTCTTGTAAATTTATTTTTAATACATTTCTTATTGAATAAATGTATTTTCCACATGAGAAATCTGCAATTCAGGGAACAAGGACCCATAAATAACTTTTGAAATAAACGAGAACCATTGCCAGCCTGGGCTCCCTTCCCTGAAATTCCAGGGAATTCTGGAGTCAGGAATCCAGGGAACTCTGCAGTGCCACCACCAAGATTGTGTGGGATCCCAAAATTCCCAAATCCCAGCCCAGGGGGGCTCCCCCACCCGATGAGGTGGCTTTGGAAGGGCAAATCTGAACACAAATTTAAGTTTAACACTGGATTTTAAAATAGATTTTATGTATTTTTCTATAGAAATTTTATAGATATATATTTGTGTGCACATATATTTATTTACATTTATATTTATATTTACATTTATATTTACATTTATATGTAAACATAAATATTATATTTATATTAACTCTATATTAATATATATTCATTTTATATCTATATATAGTTATTATAACATCAATATTCTCTATTAAATTATATTAATATTATATTAATATAATATATTTTTATTATATTAGTATTATTTATATTAATTTTATATTTATATTTATGCATATACTTATATTTATATTTATATTTATATTTATATTTATATTTATATTTATTTGTATTTATATTTATATTTACATTATATTTATATTTATATTATATTTCTATTTATAGATATATTAATTAAAAAAAAATTTTCCCCAACAGAGATTTTCCATGAGCTTGACATCACGACATTAATCTACACCTGTGAGCCAGGGAGGAAAGAACAGAAATTTTCCACCAATACAGCAATTAATTCTCCTCTTGGTGCCCCTGGTCTCCTAAAAAACACCTCAGGAGAGGTTTAGGAGGAGAAAGTTTGGTTTTTCCCACATTTCTGGGTTTAAGAGGGGTTTTTTTGGTTCTGAGTTGCATATGTATTTTCCTATAGAAATTTTATAGATATATATTTGTGTGCACATATATTTATTTACATTTATATTTATATTTACATTTATATTTACATTTATATGTAAACATAAATATTATATTTATATTAACTCTATATTAATATATATTCATTTTATATCTATATATAGTTATTATAACATCAATATTCTCTATTAAATTATATTAATATTATATTAATATAATATATTTTTACTATATTAATATTATTTATATTAATTTTATATTTAAATTTATGCATATATTTATATTTATTTTTATCTCCTCTTGGTGCCCCTGGTCTCCTAAAAAACACCTCAGGAGAGGTTTAGGAGGAGAAAGTTTGGTTTTTCCCACATTTCTGGGTTTAAGAGGGGTTTTTTTGGTTCTGAGTTGCAAATTAAATTGTGAAATAAATAAAATAAATTTTGAAAGAATAAAATATAAATTTATTTTGAGCAATTTTTTGAATAAAAAGTTTTATTCAGAATAAATCTGGAAATGTTTCCAGCCCTACAATGTGCCCCACGCTTGAATCCAAAGATAAATTTCCTTTTCCAACTTCAACTCAAGCTCCAAACACTCGTTTTTATCCCATAAATAATGATAAAATAAATCACATTAAAGGAATTCTGCCCCGCCCTCAGCCTGGGGGAGAATCCACCCCAACAAAAGAATTTCCAGAGGTGGCTGCAGAGTCCAGGAGCCCAAAACCTCCACAGGAGGAAGGCGGGGTGGAATCCATGAATCCCAACTTTCCTGGCCTGGGAATCCTTTGGGATCTGCCCAGGGGGGCCCCAAGCAGGAAAAGCTGATCCCAGACCTGGGAATTGGGAATTTGTCCTAAATCCTCCTTTTCCTGCTGTGCCATTTATTTGGATTGAAATTTGCCCTAAATCCTATTTTTCCCTCCTGTGCCACCGTTCTGGGTTGGGAATTTGCCCTAAATCCTCATTTTCCCTGCTGTGCCACCTTTCTGGATAGGGAATTTGCCATAAATCCTCATTTTCTCTGTTTTGCCATTTATTTGGATTGAGAATTTGCCCTAAATTTTCATTTTCCCTCCTGTGCCACTTTTTGGTTGAGAATTTACCATAAATCCTCATTTTCCCTCCTCTGCCACCTTTTGGATTGGGAATTTGCCATAAATCCTGATTTCCCTGTTTTGCCACTTTTTGGATTGAGAATTTGCCATAAATCCTCATTTTCTCTGTTTTGCCATTTATTTGGATTGAGAATTTGCCCTAAATTTTCCTTTTCCCTCCTTTGCCACCTTTCTGGATTGGGAATTTGCCATAAATCCTCATTTTCTCTGTTTTGCCATTTATTTGGATTGAGAATTTGCCCTAAATCCTCCTTTCCCTGCTGTGCCACCTTTTGGAAGTGGCCACAAACTAACCATGGATCAGGGATGGAATCCATGAATCCCAACTTTCCTGGCCTGGGAATCCTTGGGATCTGCCCAGGGGGGCTCCAAGCAGGAAAAGCTGATCCCAGACCTGGGAATTGGGAATTTGTCCTAAATCCTCTTTTCCCTACTGTGCCACCTTTTGGATTGAAATTTGCCCTAAATCCTATTTTTCCCTCCTGTGCCACCGTTCTGGGTTGGGAATTTGCCCTAAATCCTATTTTTCCCTCCTGTGCCACTTTTTGGTTGAGAATTTACCATAAATCCTCATTTTCCCTCCTCTGCCACCTTTTGGATTGGGAATTTGCCATAAATCCTGATTTCCCTGTTTTGCCACTTTTTGGATTGAGAATTTGCCATAAATCCTCATTTTCTCTGTTTTGCCATTTATTTGGATTGAGAATTTGCCCTAAATTTTCATTTTCCCTCCTGTGCCACCTTTTGGATTGAGAATTTGCCATAAATCCTATTTTTCCCTCCTGTGCCACCGCTCTGGGTTGGGAATTTGCCCATAATCCTCATTTCCATGTTATGCCACCTTTTTGGATTGAGAATTTGCCCTAAATCCACTTTTTCCCTGTTTTGACACTTTTTGGATTGAGAATTTGCCCTAAATTTTCCTTTTCCCTCCTTTGCCACCTTTCTGGATTGGGAATTTGCCATAAATCCTCATTTTCTCTGTTTTGCCATTTATTTGGATTGAGAATTTGCCATAAATCCTATTTTTCCCTCCTGTGCCACCGCTCTGGGTTGGGAATTTGCCATAAATCTTGCTTTTCCCTCTTGTGCCACTTACTGGATTGGGAATTTGCCCTAAATCCTCCTTTTCCCTCTTGTACCACCTTTTGGATTGGGAATTTGCCCTAAATCCTCCTTTTCCCTCTTGTACCACCTTTTGGATTGGGAATTTGCCCTAAATCCTCCTTTTCCCTCTTGTACCACCTTTTGGATTGGGAATTTGCCCTAAATCCTCCTTTTCCCTCCTGTGCCACCTTTCTGGATTGGGAATTTGCCCTAAATCCTCATTTTCCCTCTTGTGCCACCTTTCTGGATTGGGAATTTGCCCTAAATCTTTATTTTCTCTGTTTTGCCATTTATTTGGATTGAGAATTTGCCATAAATTTTCCTTTTTAAAGATTTTTAAATCATTTTATCCCTGTCAGAAGCAACTCTTGCCTCTGACAGGGACAAAACCAGGCAAGAAATTCAGGTTTGGGATATTGCCTCAATCCGTGGGAAAGGCTCCTTCCAGGACCCACAAACCACGGAAGTTTTCTTTCCAGAAAGCCTAAAAATCCCATCTTTAACCATTTAAAAGCTCCAGATGCCCCGTCTCCATGGCCAGCCCCGGGTGAGGGGCAGCAGGATCTGCCACCCCTCCTTGCCAGGAACTGGGACACAAACAGAACTCCAGCTTTGCTCAGATTCTGCACAAAACCAGCCCTGGCTGAGACAAACCCAAATCCCAATAAAAAGGAGAACTCCCACCCCAATACCTGGATAACTTGGGAATTGGGAAGATTCCCACCATAACACCTGGAAAAGCTGGGAAACATGGAAGATTCCCACTGTAATACCTGGATAATTAGGGAATGTGGAAGATTCCCACCCTAATACCTGGATAACTTGGGCTTGTGGAAGATTGCCACCCTAATACCTGGGAAACACAGGAATGGGGAAGATTCCCACCCCAATACCTGGAAACTTGGGAATTGGGAAGATTCCCACCCTAATACCTGGATAACTTGGGAATGGGGAAGATTCCCACCCTAATACCTGGATAACTTGGGAATGGGGAAGATTCCCACCCCAATACCTGGATAACTGGGGAAGATTTCCACCCCAAACCCCAATACCTGGATAACTTGGGAATGGGGAAGATTCCCACCCTATTACCTGGATAATTAGGGAATGGGGAAGATTCCCACCCTAATACCTGGATAACTTGGGAATGGGGAAGATTCCCACCCTAATACCTGGATAACTTGGGAATGGGGAAGATTCCCACCCCAATACCTGGATAACTTGGGCTTGTGGAAGATTCCCACCCCAACTCCTGGATAACTTGGGAATGGGGAAGATTCCCCACCCCAATACCTTGGGAATGGGGAAGATTTCCACCCCAATACCTGGATAACTGGGGAATGGGGAAGATTCCCACCCTATTACCTGGATAATTAGGGAATGTGGAAGATTCCCACCCTAATACCTTGGGAATGGGGAAGATTCCCACCCCAATACCTGGAAAACGTGGAAGACCCCCACAGAATCCCAGACAGGTTTGGGTGGAAGGGCCCATAAAGCTCAGCCAGGTTCCCCCCCTGCCCTGGGGACATTTCCCACATTTTCCTGGCTGTTTTCCCACCACCCAGGCAGAACCCAAAGTCTGGGGGCCAAGAGGGAAGGGTGACATTCCCAAAGGCTCATCCCAACTGCCAGCCTTGCCCAGGAGAGCCCAGGGACACCAACGTGCTCCAGGCTCACCTGGACAAACGAAAAGGACAAACAGAAAGGACAAACTGAGCACCAAGATCCACCAAAATGAAATTCCAGGTGCACTTTGGGATCAGCTCAGGGATTTCCCACTGGAAGCAGGTTTAGGTCCACCCATCCCAAACTCCCCACGCGTGGATCTGCTTGTGGACACTTCTCCCTGCCCTACCCCCAAGGAAATTGGGTTTGAAAGTTGGAATTTTTCGTTTTTAACCCCACTCACGGTAATTTCAGGGATTCCCTTGCTGTGGGAGCACCAGGAGAAGGTTGGGGTCTGTGGGGGCACCAGGACAAATCCCTGTCCCAGCCCCAGCTGCTCTGGATATTCCTGGGACATTCCCATTTTCCAGGGATGCTCCCACCTTGGAGTTTTGTTCCCTTGGGGTCAAGGAGCCGTCCCCGGCCAAGGCACAAACTGATTTTTGATGGGGTTTGAAGCCAGTTATAAATATAGAGAGTATTAATAAATAGAAAATTTATAAATATAGAGAGAATTAATAAATAGAAAAATTATAAATATAGAGAGAATTAATAAATAGAGAGAAAATTTATAAATATAGAGAGTATTAATAAATAGAAAATTTATAAATATAGAGAGAATTAATAAATAGAAAAATTATAAATATAGAGAGAATTTATAGAGAGAAAATGTATAAATATAGAGAGAATTTCTAAATAGAGAATTTTTATAAAAAATGTAGCACATATAGAATTTATCTGAATTAATTTTTTGTCCTGTATCCCAGCAGGGCAGGCCATTCCCACTCTGGATTTCCTCCTGGTGTGCCATTAAAGGGAATTCAGCTCTTGGCAGGAGCAGGGAATGATCCAAACCAGCAAATTCCCCCAGATCTGTGTGACCTGGGGCTCCAAGGAGCCCTCCCAGCCCTCCCAGCTCCTCTGGGGAAATCTGTGTGACCTGGGGCTCCAAGGAGCCCTCCCAGCTCCTCTGGGGAAATCTGTGTGACCTGGGGCTCCAAGGAGCCCTCCCAGCTCCTCTGGGGAAATCTGTGTGACCTGGGGCTCCAAGGAGCCCTCCCAGCTCCTCTGGGGAAATCTGTGTGACCTGGGGCTCCAAGGAGCCCTCCCAGCTCCTCTGGGGAAATCTGTGTGACCTGGGGCTCCAAGGAGCCCTCCCAGCCCTCCCAGCTCCTCTGGGGAAAGCAGGAAAGGCAGGGATTGCCCCGAGGGGTGTGAATGCCAGGGGCAGGAGAGGAGAATCCTGAATGGGGAAAGGGGAAAAACAGGGAAAGGGGAAAAACAGGGACAGGAGAATCCTAAACAGGGAAAGGGGAAAAACAGGGAAAAGGGGAATCCTAAATGGGGAAAGGAAAATCCTAAACAGGGAAAGGGGAAAAACAGGGAAAGGAGAATCCCAAACAGGGAAAGGGGAATCCCAAACAGGGAAAGGGGAAAAACAGGGAAAGGGGAATCCTAAATGGGAAAAGGAAAATCCTAAACAGGGAAAGGGGTGGGGAAATCTGTGTGACCTGGGGCTCCAAGGAGCCCTCCCAGCTCCTCTGGGGAAATCTGTGTGACCTGGGGCTCCAAGGAGCCCTCCCAGCTCCTCTGGGGAAATCTGTGTGACCTGGGGCTCCAAGGAGCCCTCCTGGCCCTCCTGGGGAAATCTGTGTGACCTGGGGCTCCAAGGAGCCCTCCCAGCTCCTCTGGGGAAATCTGTGTGACCTGGGGCTCCAAGGAGCCCTCCCAGCCCTCCTGGGAAATCTGTGTGACCTGGGGCTCCAAGGAGCCCTCCCAGCTCCTCCTGGGAAAGCAGGAAAGGCAGGGATTGCCCTGAGGGGTGTGAATGCCAGGGGCAGGAGAGAAGGAAAACCCTAAACTGGGAAAGGGGAAAAACAGGGAAAGGGGAATCCCAAACAGGGAAAGGGGAATCCTGAACAGAGAAAGGGGAAAAACAGGGAAAGGGGAATCCCAAACAGGGAAAGGGGAATCCTGAACAGAGAAAGGGGAAAAACAGGGAAAGGAGAATCCCAAACAGAGAAAGGAGAATCCTAAATGGGGAGAGGAGAATCCCAACCAGGGAAAGGGGAAAAACAGGGAAAAGGAAAATCCTAAACAGAGAAAGGACAATCCTAAACAGGGAAAGGAGAATCCTAAAGAGGAAAAGGAGAATCCCAAACTGGGAAAAGGAGAATCCCAAACTGGGAAAAGGAGAATCCTAAATAGGGAAAAATGAGAATCCTGAACAGGGAAAGGAGAATCCCAAACTGGGAAAGGAGAATTCCAAACAGGGAAAAGGAGAATCCCAAACAGGGAAAAGGGAAATCCCAAAAAGGGAAAAGGGAAATCCTAAACAGGGAAAAGGAAAATCCCAAAAAGGGAAAAGGAAAATCCCAAACAGGGAAAAGGGAAATCCTAAACAGGGAAAATGAGAATCCTAAATAGGGAAAGGAGAAAAACAGGGAAAAGGAGAATCCTAAACAGGGAAAAAGAGAATCCTAAACAGGGAAAGGAGAATCCTAAACAGGGAAAATGAGAATCCTGAACAGGGAAAGGAGAATCCCAAAAAGGGAAAATGAGAATCCTGAACAGGGAAAAGGAGAGAAGCAAAATCCTAAACAGGGAAAGCAGAATCCTAAAGAGTAAAAGGAGAGAAGCAGAATCCCAAAGAGCTGCAAACACTTTGGCAGTGGAAGCAGACCCAGAGCAGGGAAGTGCTCCCCCATAAATGCAGGAAATTCCCAAGAATTGCCTGAAACCCCAGGAGCAGCAGGGTTGGGCTTTGTGGGAAAACTGCTCCAGTCAAACCCTGAAAATTGGGATATCCAGGGCCTGGTTTGTGCTGAAGCTGCCGGCCCTACAGCAGGCTGTGTTCAATTCCTGCTTTTCCTGGATGTGCATTTCCCTTTAAATTCCAGCTTTTCCTGGGATGTGCATTTCTGTTTAATTCCTGCTTTTCCTGGGATGTGCATTTCCCTTTAAATTCCAGGTTTTTCCTGGGATGTGCATTTCTGTTTTTGGGGGATTTTCCTGGGATGTGCATTTCTGTTCAATCCCTGCTTTCCCTGGGATGTGCATTTCTGTTCAATTCCTGCTTTCCCTGGGATGTGCATTTCTGTTCAATTCCTGCTTTTCCTGGGATGTGCATTTCCCTTTTTGGGGGATTTTCCTGCTGGGAAAAATCATCCTGAAAAATGCAGGATGTGTCAGATGCCACAGCAAATCCAGGCAGGGCTGGGACACCACGGGATGTGATGGAGCCACAGGAATCCCCAGACAAAAATTCAGGAGGTTTAGGTCCTCAAGTGTGGGAAAAATGAGGAATTCCCAGGGCAGTTTTTAGGGAACAGCAATGATGATCCAGGTGAAAAACAGGGAATAAATGCCATGGATATCTGAGGATGGGAGAGAAGATTTGGCAGGAAAAGGTCCAAAAAAGCTTCTCTGGAGACAAAGAGATCCCTGCTCCTTCAGGGATTCCCAAAACCTCCACAAATTTCCCAGAAAATCCTCTCCTGCTCAGGTTGGTGCTTTGGGACAGAACACCAAGATTCCCTGGATTGGATTAAAGATTCTGAAAGATCCCAAGGGAATTCTTAACCATCATTTTTCTGGAGCACATGGATACACTCAAAAAAAAAAATCAAGGATAAAACCAAAAAGAAAAGCCAAAAATGCTAAAAAACTCCTATTTATTATAAAAAAGCCATGCCAGGCTCAGAGATTTTTTAGGATGGAAGGAATATTTCAGCCTCCAGGCCTGGAACATCAAGGGAAGGTGCAAGGATGGCGTTTGTGTCGAAGCTAAAAGTGGAATTTACCCAAGGAAAAGCTGCTGGATTCCACATTTTCTCCCAGGAGGGAACTCACAGGGACAAGCTGAACTCTGCTGAGAACAGGAACAAGCCCAGGAGCTCTAAAATCCCTGAAATCTTTCAGTGCCACCTCTAAAAACCAGAGATTTCCACAGGAACTCCTTCCCCACTAATTACTGTAATTATTACCCAGAGCTGAGTCAGCAGTGGAGAATCCCCATTCCCAGCACTCCCAGTCCAGCTGGGATCAGCTTTTATCAGCAAAACCCAGAGCAGAGATAAGCAGGATCCCCAGGAGCCTCACCCAGGCCTGCCTCAAACAGATAAGCTGGGCTGGGGCACAAAAATGGGGAAAAAAAGGAAAATAAACCCTTCCCTGCAGCCTCGTGGGTCCCAGCACGTTCCTTGGGGCTTCCTGAGCTCGGCTCTGCTAAGCCAGCTCAGATCTAGGAAGGATTTGGTCCAGCTCAGCTCTTGTTTTCAGCAAAAAGCAGATTTTTAGGGAGAAAAATGGGGGTTTTCAGCAAGTCTGAGGAGGAAAAAAGGGGTTTTTCAGCAAGAAGAAATTTTTTTTGGAAGGAAAAAAGGGATTTTTTCAGCAAGAGGAAGATTTTGGGAAGGAAAAAAGGGATTTTTTCAGCAAGAGGAAGATTTTGGGAAGGAAAAAAGTAGATTTTTGGGAAGAAAAAAATAAGGTTTCAGCAAGATCTTGAGAAGAAAAAAGGGTTTCTTTCAGCAAGAGGAAGATTTTGGGAAGGAAAAAAGTAGATTTTTGGGAAGAAAAAAATAAGGTTTCAGCAAGATCTTGAGAAGAAAAAAGGGTTTCTTTCAGCAAGAGGAAGATTTTGGGAAGGAAAAAAGTAGATTTTTGGGAAGAAAAAAATAAGGTTTCAGCAAGATCTTGAGAAGAAAAAAGGGATTTTCCAGCAAGAAGCAGTTTTTTGGGAAGAAAAAAATGAGGTTCCAGCAAGATCTTGAGGAAAAAAAAAGGTTTTTTCAGCAAGAGGAAGATTTTGGGAAGGAAAAAAGGGATTTTCCAGCAAGAAGCAGTTTTTTGGGAAGAAAAAAATGAGGTTCCAGCAAGATCTTGAGGAAAAAAAAAGGTTTTTTCAGCAAGAGGAAGATTTTGGGAAGGAAAGGGATTTTTGGGAAGAAAAGAAGGGATTTTCAGCCACTTTAACAGAGACTCGTGGAGTGAGGGAAGCTCCTCGTGGGGTCTGGGACAAACCACTGGAAACACAAGAGATTTAAACAAGAGGGAGATGGAAAATTGAGAGAAAATCAACTTGAGAAGGGCCAAAAGAACTCAGAGATGTGAGCAGAGAGAGCTTGGGAGCAGCCTGGGATTGGGAGAGGTTTGAGATCCATTCCAAGCCAAACCATTCCAGGATTTGAGGGGTTTGGGAAGAGGGGAAGGACAAAGGACAGGCAGCAGGCACTGGGAATTCCCATGGGAATTCCAGAGCTGCCTCGGGAGGAAGAGGAGGCTCCTCAGAGCTGCAGGTTCCTGGGTTTGCACTCAGAAATGTTTGTACATTGCTGGGGTTCACAGGTTTCAAATTAAAAAAAAAAAACTAATTAAAATAATGTATGCACAGCAGCACCCTCTCCCAAAAGGCACAATTCCCACTTGGAACAGGTGATTCCTCACCCCACAGAGATCCCAAACAAAACCTGGGCCTGAGGGGGTGTTTGAAGGGAGCAGCCAGGATCTGCCAGCTCCAAAGGGCTGGAAAGGGCTCCAGGCCTGGAATGGGCACCCAAGGGGGTTCTGCTCCCCAGGGATGGATCCAAGCTCAAAACCATTCCCTGATGGAATTTCCTGCTGCTCTCCAAGGTGAGACAAGCCTGGCCAGCCAAGCCAGCAGGTTTTTGGTGAGAAATCCCTGGTTTCTGCTCTTCCACATGTGTATTCCCTGCTGCAAGAGGATGGAGGCTTCAGGGGAGGAACTTCCACCCACTTTTGGACAGAAGACCCCGAAATTTGGGTTTACTCCAACACCAAGAACTGATTTCTGTGGTCTTTGCTCACCATTCCACAAGAAGTGGAGCTATTATTTAAAAAACCCACATGGAATAAAGATTGATCAACACACAAATGTGCAGCCAAAGCCCACCCCCAGCTCCTCCTCCCTCCAAAGCCCAAAATCCCTCTTTTCTTGGGATCTGAGCTCCCATAAAACCGTTTTCCAGACATATTTCACCGGCAGCACTCCACCTGCACAGCCCAGGCCCAGACCCTGCTGGGAAGGGGTGGTTGTTACCTATAGAAGGGGACTTGAAGGGGTATTTGTCAGGAAGGTCGACTCGAACTTTCCACACGCCACCTTCGTAGGGTGCTGCAGGGGAGGAAGAGCAGAGTTAGGCACTGCACAGCTGAGCAGAGACACAACACTGAGGAAAACACTCTGGATAACCCCCAGCTCCTCTGGGGGAGATTTCAAGGAAGGTCGACTCGAACTTTCCACACGCCACCTTCGTAGGGTGCTGCAGGGGAGGAAGAGCAGAGTTAGGCACTGCACAGCTGAGCAGAGACACAACACTGAGGAAAACACCTCTGGATGACCCCCAGCTCCTCTGGGGCAGGTTTGAGCCTTTTCCCTGCTCTGCCCCACACAGTCTGAACTGATCCTGAGGAGATCTCAGCACGACCAAACCCAGGCACTGTGGGATAATCTCCTTCCTTTGGAGAGGGAGCTAAATTAAGGTGGAAAAGGCATTTTAATGACAAACCCCATGGAAATTCCCATGAGGATGCAGGTTTGGGCAGGGCTAGGCCAGCCCAGGGGGGGGCAGGTTTGAGCCTTTTCCCTGCTCTGCCCCACACAGTCTGAACTGATCCTGAGGAGATCTCAGCACGACCAAACCCAGGCACTGTGGGATAATCTCCTCACCTTTGGAGAGGGAGCTAAATTAAGGTGGAAAAGGCATTTTAATGACAAACCCCATGGAAATTCCCATGAGGATGCAGGTTTGGGCAGGGCTAGGCCAGCCCATGATGCTGAAGGAGTTTTCAGAGCTCCAAGGGACGGGGTCTGCCCATGCCCATGCCCCAGCGGATCCTCCCCACCCTCCCAAGATGATTTCTCTCCCTCCCCCTTGGATTTGCTCATCCCTTCCCCTCTGGAATGTCATTTCCTCATTCCCCAAGGCAGTGGATTGTTTTTCTGTCACAAACTTACTTCCTTGTGGTCCATAAAACTTCACAACAAATTCGTTGAGTCCTCCTAAGATTGTGACTTCGTGTTTGCTCTCAATCCTGATGCAGCAAGTCAAGGAAAAACACCCAACCCAGGGAACAAAACCCATTTACCCACCCCCCAGGAACCCACCCAAGGCCTGCTGACCCAAATATCCCAAATATCCCGAGCCCCACATGGAATTTCAGTGTCCTGACACATCCAAGTGACCACAGTGACGCTGGCAAAGGCAATTCCCCACCCTGCCCTGAGGAACCCTGGGATGAATCCTCAGAATTTCCATTTTCCATCCCCTCCTGCACAGAGGAATTTTGGGATGAATCCTCAGAATTTTCCATTGTCCATCCCCTCCTGCCCTGAGGAATTTTGGGATGAATCCTCAGAATTTCCATTGTCCATCCCCTCCTGCACAGAGGAATTTTGGGATGAATCCTCAAAGTTTTTCCATTTTCCCCTCCTGCCCTGAGGAACCCTGGGATGAATCCTCAGAATTTTCCATTTTCCATCCCCTCCTGCCCTGAGGAATTTTGGGATGAATCCTCAGAGTTCTTTTAATTTTCCATCCCCTCCTGCCCTGAGGAATTTTGGGATGAATCCTCAGAGTTTTTTCCATTTTCCATCCCCTCCTGCCTTGAGGAACACTGGGATGAATCCTCAGAATTTTCACTGTCCATCCCCTCCTGCACAGAGGAATTTTGGGATGAATCCTCAGAGTTGTTTCCATTTTCCATCCCCTCCTGCCCTGAGGAATTTTGGGATGAATCCTCAGAGTTGTTTCCATTTTCCATCCCCTCCTGCCCTGAGGAACCCTGGGATGAATCCTCAGAATTTTCCATTTTCCATCCCCTCCCGCCCTGAGGAATTTTGGGATGAATCCTCAGAGTTGTTTCCATTTTCCATCCCCTCCTGCCCTGAGGAACCCTGGGATGAATCCTCAGAGTTTTTTCCACTTTCCATCCCCTCCTGCAGAGCAAACTCAGATTTGGGAGAGCACTGGGACGTGTTTGAAATAAATCCACTGCTCCAATGAATTCCATTTCCCCTCCCACAGCTCCCCTGCAAATCCTGAAAATCTCATGTGAATTTGTCTTGCAAGACCAAAAAAAAAATCATAAAAATCTCCTGAGTCTGGGGAGAAATGGTGTGAAAAGAACAACAGGGAAGAATCAAAGTGCTTTGGGAGAAGAGAACACAGAGGGAAAGGGAAGTGGGAAAGAAGGGAACACAGAGGGAAAGGGAGTGGGAAAGAAGGGAATACAAAAGGAAAGAAGGGAATACAAAGGGAAAGAAGGGAACACAGAGGGAAAGGGAAGTGGGAAAGAAGGGAACACAAAGACAAAAGGAAAGAAGGGAACACAAAGGGAAAGAAGGGAACACAAAGGGAAAGAAGGGAACACAAAGGGAAAGAAGGGAACACAAAGGGAAAGAAGGGAACACAAAGGGAAAGAAGGGAACACAAAGGGAAAGGGAAGTGGGAAAGAAGGGAATACAAAAGGAAAGAAGGGAACACAAAAGGAAAGAAGGGAACACAAAGGGAAAGAAGGAAACACAAAAGGAAAGAAGGGAACACAAAGGAAAGGCAGGAAATTTCTATTCCAAGCCAGGCTCAGTTAAGACAGTTCGTGGTGGTGTTTTAGCACTGAAGCTTGACCAGGAATTCTGCTGTAAATCAGGATTGATGGACTGGGATAAAATCCTGCAGCAATTACCTTTCATTGGTGGTCTGGGGAAGAAGGACAAGGGCAGCAGGAGGAAATGCAAGGCTGGTTCCCACTCTGGCTCTGCAGCACTGAGGCTGCTCCCCTTTGAGGGAAGGGACAGGGAATATTTCATAAAAAGATGCCTCACATCACAGCAGGGCTTGGCAGGAATGTTCCAGCCACAGGACTCCTTTTTTCCTCCTTGGATGGAAGAGGTTTCCTGCTTTCATGGCACCAAGCCTGCCCAGGACTGCAGGAATCCAGACCTTGATGCCACCTGGGCACACACTGAAATGTTCCCAACCCACCAGGAACTCCCAAACCCAGCAGCAACAAAGAATTCCCAGCTCAGAGCCCTGACCTGAACTATTCCCAACCCCTGCAATGTGCTGGATGCCACCAGGGGCTGTGAGAGGCTCCTGCCCCCCCAGGTGCCAACCCCACACTGGCAGGCTCTGTCAGGAGACCCCAGTGCCCTCTGTGGGGTCCCTCAGGATTTACTGCAATAATAACTTGCAATAACTCCCAGTTTGGACAGACTTTTCCCACAGTGCCAGCTCCAAAAGGGTTTGGACACAACAACCTCATTCTCAAGGGAAGAGGGAAAAGTTTTGGGTTTTGGGATTTTCGGAATTTTTGCTCTGGAATTTTCCTGGTTCAGCAGGAGCTGCTCTGCCCTAAACACTGAGCAAGGAGCTCAGTGAGCCAGCAGTCCCCAGGAGCAGCTCCCAGAGGGCAGATGGGAACAGAAATGCCCTCAGGGCAGGTGATTTTCCTGCTGCAATCCAAGGGCAATCTCTGGGAAAAGCAGGATCGCTCCAGGTTTGGCTGAGGAGCCTCCCAAGGAAGGGTCATGGCTCAGGGACATTTGTCCCCAGGTCTTTTCAAGGCATTCAAACTTTAAAACTTCCTGTTTTGGTATTAATTCCTCAGGAAATGTAGCCCTGGATGAGTATTCCAGGTTCCCACAGTCCTGCTGTGTGCAGTGATGGCCCAGAAATGTTTCATTTTCTGCATTTTCACACTCCCAGCAGCTTCATGGACCAGATTAAACACAAATGGTTTTTACTTTGGACTAAATCAGGTCCTGCTTAATAAAAACCAGCTCTCCCAGGCTGATCCTGAGCAGCTCCAGCCCCAATGCTCCTCAGCTCCCTGAGTTAATGCCAAGTGTAAATTAAAGCTGAGCTTTCCACACTCAGACTCAATCCTGGTGTTGCCAAATTAAAAAAATATCCAAGAGCCACACAGAGCCATATCTGAATATTGTTGTGGCAAAGACCCAAAATTCCCACCACAAAATCAGTGAGTGAATTAGGTTCATGAAAGGGAGAAGTATTGGGATGAAAGGTTTGGGAACAACCACGTTGTTTATCAAGACAATTCCAGAAATCCTTCCCTGTGAGGATGGTGAGACCCTGGCACAAATTCCCCGAGCAGCTGGGGCTGCCCCTGGATCCCTGGAATGTCCCAGGCCAGGCTGGAGCAGCCTGGGACAGGGGAGGTGTCCCTGCCATGGTTTGGGTTGGAATCTTTGAGGTTCCTTCCCACCCAAAGCACTCCCTGAGTCTGTAAGTGAGGACAGACTGAAAATAAAGTGGATTTCAGCAGCAAAGCCCTGGCATCAGCACAGGGAATGGCAGAAATGGGGCTGGGAAAGGCCTCCTTCCTTGGAATGTGCTGAATTCCAGTGCCAGCAGAGCTGGGGTCACCCACCTGCCCTCGCCCTTCTCCACCGAGGAAGAGAAGCCCAGGAAAGGGAAATCTTGGAATGGCACCAACAGAAGAGCTGAGAGCACTCCTGGGAGAGCTGCACGGAGCTGGCACAGAGAACATTTCCACCCTGCAAGCTTTCCCCACCTCCAGAAAGCCCTCAGGAAAGGGAAGTCACTGCAGAAGGTGGGAATCCAGGAAGCCCAGGCAGACCTCCAGGCTTCTCCACGGCAGGAACTGTCCCAGCAGCACCTCTGGAGCAGCTCCCAGACCCCATTCCCAGAGAAAGCTGCGCCATCTCTCCTGGTGATGTGGCTGGGAGGGAATGCAGGCTCTGAGCCAGCTGTTCTCTCAGCTCACGGTGGTTTTTCCATAAGGTGAAAATCCTACAAGCCAATCCCAGATGGATTCTGTCCCAGACGTGGCAGGAATGAACGAGCAGGCTCCCACTCCTGAAGGGAGCCAGCTGTGCTGAGGGCACGTGGCATGTCCTCTCCTGCACCCACGTTCTGCTGATGGATCCCAAGGAACTCCCAGGAATGAGAATTGCTCCAGGTCTAGCCTAGCGGAGCACAGCTCCAGGAAAGGCCAGGAAAGGAGCACCAAGAACTTGGAAAGATTCCCACAAGGAAGGTGAGCCCCACAGGTTTCTCCTGGGATTTGTGTCCAGAATTCCCAGGATCCCCTTTCATGGATACTGATGAGCATCCCTGCAGAAACTCAACCACACACCCAGCATTTTTTGGGAAGATCATTTAGGAAGACAAAGTTTTGGACATTTTAGTCCACCCTGTCCAGGCCAGTCTCTCTGCAGCCACATTCTCTCTCAGCACACTTTTCATCAGTCAAATTTACAAAAAAACCCAAAAAAAACAACCAAGCAATTAATGATAAAGATTTCAACATTCCTGATTCCAGGAGCCCTTGTCCCCACAGCAGGACACAGAGCCAAGCTCACAGCTACCAACCCAGCCTGGAACACATCCCACACTCTAAAATGTTTAACAACAACCACCCAAATCCCTCCCAAGGCTTTTGGCCTTGCTGCTTTTATCTCCTCATCACCAACTGGACCTGGTGCCACAAAAAGCCAGAGGAAAAGTCAAGGGAAAAGAGAAAAATCTGGACACGAGCCAGATCTCTAAGTCCAAAAGCCACAGAAAAGAGTCCTGAGGAGCTGAAGATAAATCATCCCAGCCCCAGGATGTTGAAGAGAATTGTAACACCAGTAAGTGTTGGGAATATTGAGATGATGCTATGGAAGCTTGTTTCAATTATCAGCCTGGAAGGAGCCAAGGGAATTTTTCAGGCTCCCCATGCAGGGCCTGAAATGTGCCAGGAGCTCCAAGGAGGACAGAGGCATGATTTGCACAATGGGAACAGCCCTGTCCCTGTGACAGGAACACCCAAACTCCCTGGGACAGGAACAGCCCTGTCCCTGGGACAGGAACACCCAAACTCCCTGGGACAGGAACACCCAAACTCCCTGGGACAGGAACACCCAAACTCCCTGGGACAGGAACACCCAAACTCCCTGGGACAGGAACAGCCCAAACTCCCTGGGACAAAAACATCTCAGTTCCCTGGGACAGGAACACCCAAACTCCCTGGGACAGGAACACCCAAACTCCCTGGGACAAGAACATCTCAGTTCCCTGGGCCAGGAACACCCAAACTCCCTGGGACAGGAACAGCCCAAACTCCCTGGGACAGGAACATCTCAAACTCCCTGGGACAGGAACCCCAAACTCCCTGGGACAGGAACAGCCCAAACTCCCTGGGACAGGAACACCCAAACTCCCTGGGACAGGAACAGCCCCGGAGACACGAACATCCCAGGTCCCTGAAACACCCATGTCCCTGGGACAGGAACACCCAAACTCCCTGGGACAGGAACACCCAAACTCCCTGGGACAAAAACACCTCAGTTCCCTGGGCCAGGAACACCCAAACTCCCTGGGACAAAAACATCTCAGTTCCCTGGGACAGGAACACCCAAACTCCCTGGGACAGGAACACCCAAACTCCCTGGGACAGGAACAGCCCAAACTCCCTGGGACAGGAACAGCCCAAACTCCCTGGGACAGGAACACCCAAACTCCCTGGGACAGGGTGACAGGAACATCTCAGCTCCCTGGGAACACCCAAACTCCCTGTAGGGACCAAGGCTCTCCTTTCAGGGCTGAACTCGAACTCCCTGGGACAGGAACACCCAAACTCCCTGTAGGGACCAAAGCTCTCCTTTCAGGGCTGAACTCATTGAGGAAACTGAAACTGAAATTGTTTCCTCAGAATAAAAAGCAATTTAAAGCTTTTTGGGTTTTCTACATCAGAACAAAATGCCCTCAAAACCTGTCAAGTGTGGAGCACCAGGGCCTGTCCAGCAGCCAGGAACGCTGTGGGTTTGCCTGCTCCAGGGTCCCATTCCCATTCCCTCATCCTGCTGCAGGGCCACCCAGCACTGCAGGGCTGGATTTGCCTGCAGCAATCACATAAAAACTGGTTAGATTTGACTTCACACCAGGCCTGCCCAAATCCCAGCTGAACATCCCGGCCTGCAGATGGTCTGGCTGCTCACGGGGTCGAGTGGCTTTTTCCTGGCAAACATTTCATTTTAAAAAAAAAAATCCTCTCATTAAGTTTCCTAAAAATTAACATTAGTTACAAGCTTGGGAAAGTGAGTTCTCTAGCTAAAAATATTCAGCAAACAACAAAAAAGGAAAAAAGGAGGAGAAAGTTGGAATGTCCTGTGGAAAAAGAAAGTTGTGGATTTACCTGGGGGTTACAACTGAAGTGAGAGATGGGCTGAGGGTCATGATGAGGAATTAAGAATTTTTAATGTCCTCTCTTATTCAGACACTTGTCTGCAGGAGAATTACACCACCAGAGGAATCATCCTGAATCTGAAGGAACACCAAACACCTGAATACACTCAAAAAATAAAAAACAAACCATCCAGTTCTGCCACCCAAGCAGAGAACGTGCCTTTGAGCACACAAATCACCGTATTTTGCGATAAAAGGTGATTTCAAACTGAGATTAGCACTCAGCCAGCTGATTTTTGCCATTGGAAGAGCTGCACACCCCCTGCTCCGTGCAAACCCGAGGTGTCAGGGGTGTGAATTCTTCTGCCAGCAGCACTTTGGCAACATCAGTGAGCTGTTCGTGCAGCTGATGGTTGCTCAGGGGTATTTCCTCAAAGGCAGATGAGCTGCAGGACTGAGCAGTCCCTGCCTGGGCAGCACGTTCAGCTCAGCCCCTCCCTGCCCCCCAGCCTCTGGAAGCTGCTTTGCCTCCTCCCAGTCCCTCCTTCTCCTGATACAACACCCCCATTTGATGCTTTAAGGAATATTTATCCCCTTTTCCCTGTTTTCCCCAACTCCTCGCATGTTATTCACATTTAATTTCACACCTCCAGCCCTGCAGGGCACCAGAAAAAAGGATTTTTAGAAGAGAGGCCACAAAAAAAGCTGTGGTTTCTTGGGGCAGCAAGAGGTGGAATTTCAGCACCTGATTTGCTGCAAACTTCTTGAGAACTCCAGGCTAAAATTATTCCCAAATTCAAATCCACGGTTTTCCCTCAAGCCAGGAATTCCCACTGCCACAGGGCACCCTCAGAGTTTCTGCCTTGAAGCAAAGGGGTTTTGTAGCACCAAGGCCAGCTCTGCTATTTGTTATTATTTTGTTCTGCTGAACAGTTCCGGGGTTTTATCCTCACATTCCTGGGGAAAATCCCAACTTTTTTCCTCTGGATTCTCTGCCCTCAGGAGATCCCCTCTGCAGAGCTGGGTCTGGAGTCACCAGGCCCTGGAGCTGGGCCAGAGGAGAGCAGGGAGATGCTCCAAGGGCTCCCCTCTGCTCTGGGAGAGCTGGGAATGTTCCCTGGGGAGGGGAAGGATGGCCAAAAACACCCTGGAAGGGCAGGAATTGTGGAATTCTGAATTCCTGAATTTCTGAAAAACTGAACAGCAACCTGGGCCTGCCTGCTGAGCTTTCATTTCACTGCACACAAGAGTTTCCTTGTTGAAAATGCAGCTTTGCTTTGGAAAAAATCCTTCCTGGCCACTTCTCCAGCAGGTTTTACCTGCCTGAGGGAAGGAATCACACAAAAAAAAGAAGAATTCTTCAATAATTGCACAGGCATCCCTCCCAATTTCAATAATTGCACAAGCATCCCTCCCAATTTCACACAAGGATGGCAAATTTCCCTGGGTCACCATCAACTTTCCTGGGAAGCAAAAGGCACCTTGTGGATGCAAGCAGGGATTTGGGGAGAAGGAAATGCTGCTCCAGCAAAGCCTCCAGCCTGCCCTGCTTGCTCTGGAGCTGCTGCTGATTTCCATCTGGCTGATTTCCACCCAGCCTCGTGCCAAGAAACCGGAATAATAAAGAAAAGGCAGAAGGAAAAGTCAGCTTTTCCCTGGAGACAGCCTGCAGCCGAGCTGGCTGCTCTGAGCCCAGCACAAAGCAAGGCAGATTCTCTCCAAACCTGCTTTTCCTTGCCCAGGAGCACACAGAACACAAGGTGCTTCCCATTCCATGCTGGATGGAGCAGCACTGCCCTGCTCCTGCAGAAATAAATGCACTTACTGCCCTGCTCCTGCAGAAATAAATGCACTTACTGCCCTGCTCCTGCAGAAATAAATCCATTTACTGCCCTCCCCAGCACTCTGCTGCTCCCTTGAAAAGTTTCAACTGGAAAAAAAAAAGAAGGCAGGTACATATTATAATTTATGCATGGAAGGGAAAGGAGCTGGGGAGGGTCTGGAGGGGCTGAGGGAGCTGGGCAGGGGCTGGAGAAGCAGGAGGGGCTGAGGGAGCTGGGAAGGGTCTGGAGAAGCAGGAGGGGCTGAGGGAGCTGGGCAGGGGCTGGAGAAGCAGGAGGGGCTGAGGGAGCTGGGCAGGGGCTGAGCCTGGAGCAGAGGAGGCTCAGGGGCCCTGGTGGCTCTGCACAAGTCCCTGGCAGGAGGGAATTTTGGTTTTCCTACTTTTTGTAGAGATGGGGTAATTGAGAGGTGTTTTACAAAATTTTACTCTATTATCAATCTGTCAAGGTGAGAAGATTCAGTCAAGGTGAGAAGAAGATTCAGTCAAGGTGAGAAGAAGATTCAGTCAAGGTGAGAAGAAGATTCAGTCAAGGTGAGAAGAAGATTCAGTCAAGGTGAGAAGAAGATTCAGTCAAGGTGAGAAGAAGATTCAGTCAAGGTGAGAAGAAGATTCAGTCAAGGTGAGAAGAAGATTCAGTCAAGGTGAGAAGAAGATTCAGTCAAGGTGAGAAGAAGATTCAGTCAAGGTGAGAAGAAGATTCAGTCAAGGTGAGAAGAAGATTCAGTCAAGGTGAGAAGAAGATTCAGTCAAGGTGAGAAGAAGATTCAGTCAAGGTGAGAAGAAGATTCAGTCAAGGTGAGAAGAAGATTCAGTCAAGGTGAGAAGAAGATTCAGTCAAGGTGAGAAGAAGATTCAGTCAAGGTGAGAAGAAGATTCAGTCAAGGTGAGAAGAAGATTCAGTCAAGGTGAGAAGAAGATTCAGTCAAGGTGAGAAGAAGATTCAGTCAAGGTGAGAAGAAGATTCAGTCAAGGTGAGAAGAAGATTCAGTCAAGGTGAGAAGAAGATTCAGTCAAGGTGAGAAGAAGATTCAGTCAAGGTGAGAAGAAGATTCAGTCAAGGTGAGAAGAAGATTCAGTCAAGGTGAGAAGAAGATTCAGTCAAGGTGAGAAGAAGATTCAGTCAAGGTGAGAAGAAGATTCAGTCAAGGTGAGAAGAAGATTCAGTCAAGGTGAGAAGAAGATTCAGTCAAGGTGAGAAGAAGATTCAGTCAAGGTGAGAAGAAGATTCAGTCAAGGTGAGAAGAAGATTCAGTCAAGGTGAGAAGAAGATTCAGTCAAGGTGAGAAGAAGATTCAGTCAAGGTGAGAAGAAGATTCAGTCAAGGTGAGAAGAAGATTCAGTCAAGGTGAGAAGAAGATTCAGTCAAGGTGAGAAGAAGATTCAGTCAAGGTGAGAAGAAGATTCAGTCAAGGTGAGAAGAAGATTCAGTCAAGGTGAGAAGAAGATTCAGTCAAGGTGAGAAGAAGATTCAGTCAAGGTGAGAAGCTTCAGTCAAGGTGAGGAGAAGCTTCAGTCAAGGTCAGAAGATTCAGTCAAGGTGAGAAGAAGCTTTGGTCAAGGTGAGAAGAAGCTTCAGTCAAGGTGAGAAGAAGCTTTGGTCAAGGTGAGAAGAAGCTTCAGTCAAGGTGAGAAGAAGATTCAGTCAAGGTCAGAAGATTCAGTCAAGGTCAGAAGAAGATTCAGTCACGGTCAGAAGCTCCGGTCAAGGTGAGAAGAAGCTGGCACAGGTCAAGGTGAGAAGAAGCTTTGGTCAAGGTGAGAAGAAGCTTCAGTCAAGGTGAGAAGAAGCTTTGGTCAAGGTGAGAAGAAGCTTCAGTCAAGGTGAGAAGAAGCTTTGGTCAAGGTGAGAAGAAGCTTCAGTCAAGGTGAGAAGAAGCTTTGGTCAAGGTGAGAAGAAGCTTCAGTCAAGGTGAGAAGAAGATTCAGTCAAGGTCAGAAGATTCAGTCAAGGTCAGAAGAAGATTCAGTCACGGTCAGAAGCTCCGGTCAAGGTGAGAAGAAGCTGGCACAGAAGTTTCAAGGGGACTGGATCTGGTGGAAAACAGCTGGAACGAAGCTGGGATCACTAAAACTGAAGGGATGTCCCCATGTGTGACCACGGTGACAGAGCCACCTCCACCAGCACCTTCAAGCCCAGGAAAAGCCACACAGGGCTCCAAGAGGGGCAATTAACACTTAATTAGAGGCAAGCCTCAATGAGCAAACTCCTGCTGGATCCTACAGGGAGGAGCTCTCTGGGATGACTGGAGAGGCAAGAACACCCCAGGACTCCACCCTGAGAGCAGGAAATAATCAGGAAGCAGAACTGCCCACCCTGAGCCGGAGCTGGGTCCAGGAGCACACCCAGGTGGGGCTGGGGCAGCTCAGGTGGCCACACACCGTCCTGAGCTGAAGCACCACCTCTGATGTCTGCATCACCCCCAGAGCAGCTGGTTTCCATGGATGGGACACCCCGGAGGAACTGAGTGGTCCAGGCACAAACCATCAACTGCCCAAAGCAGCCACGAATGCCAGGGGTGTTTTCAGAGGAGGAGAAAATACCTTCTTTGCTTTTTGTCCAGTGCTGGCAATGGTTTGTCTCCTCTCTGGGAGGACTCAGGAGTGCTGAACCCCTGGTGAAAGAGAAACCCTGGCTGTGAAACCACAGGGCTGAGCCTGACCCAGAGCTGGGCTACACCTGACCCCAAGGCCAAGGCTTAACTCTATTTTGGGACTCATTGGGAGTTTAACTCAAATTTGGGACGTGATTTCCAAGAATGCAGCAGGTCTGTTAAATGAGATTGCTGATATATGCAAATACTTCTCCAATTTAGCATTCACAGGATAAAAAAAATATTTTGAGATGTGGCTTTTTATCTCCAGGGGAGTTTGGGTCAGGTTTTTGTGCTTTTTCACTTGCAGAAACCTCCACAGTCAATCAGAAATTTTTGGGCCTCAGCACGTGATTTACAAGAATGCAGCAGGTCTGTTAAATGCAGATTGCTGATATATGCAAATACTTCTCCAATTTAGCATTCACAGGATAAAAAAAATATTTTGAGATGTGGCTTTTTCCCTCCAGGGGAGTTTGGGTCAGGTTTTTGTGCTTTTTCACTTGCAGAAACCTCCACAGTCATTCAGAAATTTTAACTCTATTTTGGGACTCAGCACGAGATTTACAAGAATGCAGCAGGTCTGTTAAATGCAGATTGCTGATATATTCAGGTACTTCTCCAATTTAGTGTTCACAGGAAAGAAAAAAAATTTAAGATGTGGCTTTTTATCTCCAGGGGAGTTTGGGTCAGGTTTTTGTGCCTTTTCACTTGCAGAAACCTCCACAGCCATTCAGAAATTTTAACTCTATTTTGGGACTCAGCACGAGATTTACAAGAATGCAGCAGGTCTGTTAGAAGCAGATTGCTTTGATATATTCAAATACTTCTCCAATTTAGTGTTCACAGGAAAAAAAAAGAATTATTTTAAGATGTGGCTTTTTCCCTCCAGGGGAGTTTGGGTCAGGTTTTTGTGCTTTTTCACGTGCAGAAACCTCCACAGCCATTCACAAAGTGCCTCAGAGCACCTCAGTAACAGGGACATGAAGCCCCAGAGGGACAAACATCCATCTCCTCCTGCTGGAAAACCCTTGGGATGAGATGTTTGCACTCAAAGCACAGGGGGCCAAGAGCTGAGCTTTGCCAAGGGCTTATTCAGGGGGAAAAAAATCTAGAATGATGTCAAGGTCTTGATTTTAAAGAAGATAAAAGAGTTTTGTGGCAGGAAGGAGAAGGTGTCCAAGGAAATATTTTAAAATAAAAATAAATGAAGCTTAAATTTAGCTTTGGCATGGAGCAGGTGCAGCTCTGGAGGCAGATCCCACATGCACTGCCAGGACCTTTCCCTGCCTGCAAAGATGCTGAATGGAGCACAGAGACTGAGGGAGAAGCTGCTGATCCTCAGCTCCAACTCCAGCCCAACACCGACCTAGGGAAGTGTGAAACGGAGAGCTGCTCTCATGAACTCTCATTAGTGACTGTGGAGGTTTTCTGCAAGAAAAACCAGGCCTGGGAGAGGCCTCCCACCAACAAACTGAGCCTCGAGCTGCTGGAACATCCCAGGGGGGTGGGAGGAAACCTCCAGAGTCCTGCTCAGGATCCAGCAGGATCCCTCCTCCATGGCCTGAAAGGAGCAGAATCCTGAGTTTTGCTCAGCATCCCAGCAGGATTCCTCCTCCATGCCCTGCCAGGAGCAGAATCCAGGGCAGCTTTGCTCAGGATCCAGCAGGATCCTGCCAGGAGCAGAATCCAGAGGAGTTTTGCTCAGGATCCAGCAGGATCCCTCCTCCATGGCCTGAAAGGAGCAGAATCCTGAGTTTTGCTCAGCATCCCAGCAGGATTCCTCCTCCATGCCCTGCCAGGAGCAGAATCCAGTGGGAATTTTGCTCAGGATCCCTCCATGGTCTGCCAGGAGCAGAATCCAGGAGAGTTTTGCTCAGGATCCAGCAGGATTCCTCCTCCATGCCCTGCCAGGAGCAGAATCCAGTGGGAATTTTGCTCAGGATCCCTCATGCCCTGCCAGGAGCAGAATCCAGGGCAGTTTTGCTCAGGATCCAGCAGGATCCTGCCAGGAGCAGAATCCAGTGGGAATTTTGCTGTCCTGCTCCCCAAGCCTCTCCAACACCAAGGAAAACCAAGTTCTCTCCAGTGTGGGGCTGTTTTGCAGAGTTCCTTCCATCCCCACTAGGAATACTCAGGGATGCATTTCCTGATCCCACTTATTTCTAATCTATGGTTTTCAGAGCTGAGGCAGCACCAACTGAAATTCCAGCCTGGGCAAGCTGGGTTTGAACCTAACCCAGCCTCAGAGCCCACAGAAATGGGCAGTGCCACTGAGAATGAGGCAGCTCTGCTCACAAAGCTCCTTCAACTCCAATTCCTCAATAATTGGCTTCAAATCCAAACTCCCAGCAGGAACTGCCTCCCACCAGGTGTTCTCTGCTCCAACCACAACAGCAGCAAGGTCTCCCAGAGATATTTTGGGGGTGATTTGTCCCCTGAAGAAGAAAGAACAACTGCTGTGTCACAGAATCACAAAATTTGGGTGATCAAAGCCATCCAGTGCCACCCCTGCCATGGCAGGGACACCTCCACTGTCCCAGGCTGCTCCAAACCCCAGTGTCCAACCTGGTCTTAAATAATTCCAGGGATCAGGGGCAGCCCCAGCCAACCTGTTTGACCATCCTCACAAGGAAGAATTTCTCCCTAAAATTTAATCTGAACTTTTCCTCTCCAGGCTGTTCCAAACCCCAGTGTCCAACCTGGTCTTAAATAACTCCAGGGATCCAGGGGCAGCCCCAGCCAGGCTGTGCCAAGGTTTCACCACCCTCACAGGAAGAATTTCTTCCTAAGATTCAACAACCTGGTCTTAAATAACTCCAGGGATCCAGGGGCAGCCCCAGCCAGGCTGTGCCAAGGTTTCACCACCCTCACAGGAAGAATTTCTTCCCAAGATTCAATCTGAACTTCTCCTCTCCGGTTTTAGGCGTTCCCCAGTTGTTTGTTCCAGAATTCCAGAAGCTCCAGCAGTTCTGAGCCTTCCTGGTTCTTATCTGGCAATCCTCAAGGAAAAGAGCTTTAGAACAAATCTCCAAACCCACTGGGATTTCTCCAGCAAAGGTGGAGGAAATGAAAGCCAAGTGAATGTGGAAATGAAGCTGGAGATCAGTGCAATTCCTTTCACCCAGAGTAACACAGAGGAAAATCTTGCTTTGCCTTCCCTGCACACTTCCCACCACCCAATCTGAAGAAGCCACCAGGTGGTTTTTTCAGGGAGGATCATTCCTGAGGATTTCTGTTCCTTTCAAAACACTGATAAAAACACACTTTTTTTTTCAAGAACAAGTGAAATTCTGCTCTTGTGCTGCTCAGGTGCAGCAGAGAAGGCACAGAGCAGCTCACAAGCACTGGAAAATCAGGATGAACATCGAGCCAGGAAGGGGTTAGCACCCAAAATTCTTGCTGAAGTGCTGAGGCAACACCCACACCTTGGAAAGGCTCCTCTGAACCCCATCTGCAGCCCTGCCAGGATGCTGTGGCTGGGTAAGGGTTCCACAGCTCTCCCTGGCCTGCCAGGACAGAATCCTGGTGGGTTTTCCCTCTCCTGCTCCCCTGCACCTCCAAACTCCATTTTTGCCTTGGTGGATCTCACAGTTGTTCTGCAGAGCTCCTTCCAATCCCACGTGGAAATGATCTGGACTTGGGGACCTGAGGGTGCTGTGACCTTCAGAGATCCTTCCCAAACCCCAGAGGATGGGGTTTGCTCCCTTCTCTCCCTGCAGAATTCCCAGAGGGATCAGATTTGCTCCCCCCCTCCTTGGCTTTGATCAAAGTGCTTTAAAGGAGCAGCTCAGGCAGGGTTTACACACAATTTCCTTGGGTTTTTAGCACAAATCCCAAACCTGAATCACAGACCTGGTGACGTTACAACAACCACAATTCCCTTTTTTTCTCTCTCACACCAAAGCAGAAACACCCCAAGTGATTTAGGAACAAGCACCTTGCTCACTCACAGCTGAAGTTCATAAATTTTTCCTCCTTTCCAGGTCACCCGCCACATAAAACCACCACAAAGCCCCAGAGCAGGAAACTGCAGCCCAGTGCTGCTGCAGGAAAAGGTGCAGGAGTTTCCTGCATGCCAAGGGCTGGCACACAAATCCCTGCAGCAATCCAAGGTGCCACTGGCCCAGCAATTAAATCAATTATCCCCTTCCTCCTCCCAGTGGAACGAGGGCACTGGGGCTGCCCCAGGAGGGTTTGTCCCTCGTTTCTGTCCAGTGCACGTGGCCATTTCTATGTAAAAAGTTCATTAATAAAGCTGAGTTAATCACCCAGGTGGATTCCAGGGTGAGGATGGAGCACAAACACACAATTCCCAAGGCTGGGTCAGTCCAAGGAGCTCCCACCAAGCCATCAGCTCTGGAGAAGGGGAATGAGCCCAGCTGCTCCTGCAGGCCCAGCCAGCCCTGCTCCAGGCTCAACCAGCCCAGCCAGCTCTGCTCGGGGTGGAAATTAAAGATGGCACAGGGCAGTTCATCACTGAGCCACCTGCAAAAAGTTCATTTAGTCACCAAAAAACCCACAAAAAGTTCATTTCATCACCAAAGCACATTTAGTCACCAAACAACCTGCAAAAAGTTCACTTAATCATCAAAAAACCTACAAAAAGTTCATTTCATCACCAAACCTCCTGCAAAAAGTTCATTTAGTCACCAAACAACCTGCAAAAAGTTCACTTAATCATCAAAAAACCTACAAAAAGTTCATTTCATCACCAAACCTCCTGCAAAAAGTTCATTTAGTCACCAAACAACCTGCAAAAAGTTCACTTAATCATCAAAAAACCTACAAAAAGTTCATTTCATCACCAAACCTCCTGCAAAAAGTTCATTTAGTCACCAAACAACCTGCAAAAAGTTCACTTAATCATCAAAAAACCTACAAAAAGTTCATTTCATCACCAAACCTCCTGCAAAAAGTTCATTTAGTCACCAAACAACCTGCAAAAAGTTCACTTAATCATCAAAAAACCTACAAAAAGTTCATTTCATCACCAAACCTCCTGCAAAAAGTTCATTTAGTCACCAAACAACCTGCAAAAAATTCATTTAGTCACCAAAAAACCTAACCTGCAAAAACTTCATTTAATCACCAAACCACCTGCAAGCTCCCACCACCAGCCCTTGCACCAAGAACGAAACTCGCTCACAAAAAAGCATTTTCAGCCCCAAACCACCTTCAAAAAGTCCATTTCATCACCAAACCACCAGCAAAAAGTTCATTTAATCACCAAACCACCTACAAAAACTTCATTTAATCACCAAACAACCTACAAAAAGTTCATTTAATCACTAAACAACCTAAAAAAAGTTCATTTAATCACCAAACCACCTGCAAAAAGTTCATTTAATCACCAAACAACCTGCAACAATTTCATTTAGTCACCAAAAAACCTGCAAAAAGTTCATTTAGTCACCAAAAAACCTACAAAAAGTTCATTTCTGAGCCTGTAAGTCCAGGAGATCAGGCTGGTGCTTCTTTAATCCCCACAATTCCTCCTGACCCAGCTCCCACCACCAGCCCTTGCACCAAGAACGAAACTCGCTCACAAAAAAGCATTTTCAGCCCCAAACCACCAGCAAAAAGTTCATTTCATCACCAAACCACCAGCAAAAAGTTCATTTCATCACCAAACCAGCTGCAACAAGTTCATGTAACCACCAAACCACCTACACAAACTTCATTTCATCACCAAACAACCAAAAAAAAGTTCATTTAATCACCAAAAAAACCCACAAAAAGTTCATTTAATCACCAAACCAGCTGCAAAAAGTCCATTTAATCACCAAAAAATCTACAGAAAGTTCATTTAATCACCAAACAACCTAAAAAAAGTCCATTTCATCACCAAACCACCAAAAAAAGTTCACTTAATCACCAAAAAACCTAAAAAAGGTTCATTTCATCACCAAAAAACCTACAAAAAGTCCATTTAATCACCAAACCACCAGCAAAAAGCTCATTTCATCACCAAACCAGCTGCAAAAAGTTCATCACCAAACCACCTACAAAAAGTTCATTTAATCACCAAAAAACCTACAAAAAGTTCATTCTATCACCAAACCACCTGCAGAAAGTTCATTTAATCACCAAACAACCCAAAAAAGTCCATTTAGTCACCAAACAACCTGCAAAAAGTTCACTTAATCATCAAAAAACCTACAAAAAGTTCATTTAATCACCAAAAACCCTACAAAAAGTTCATTTAATCACCAAAAACCCTACAAAAAGTTCATTCTATCACCAAACGACCTGCAGAAAGTTCATTTAATCACCAAAAACCCTACAAAAAGTTCATTCTATCACCAAACCCCCTGCAGAAAGTTCATTGCTGAGCCTGTAAGTCCAGGATATCAGGCTGGTGTTTCTTTGATCCCAGCAATTCCCCCTGACCCAGCTCCCACCACCAGCCCTTGCACCAAGAACAACATCTGATCCCAAAATCCATTTTCAGCCTTGAGCCTCCCAGGGGTTTTTGGCCTTTCCCAAGGGATTCCCTGCAAGCTGAAGGTCTGAGGACACACTGTGCTCCAGAGAAAGGGATGAGAGAGCCAAAAGACCCCCCAGGAATCCCAAAATGAACTTTTTGCAGCTCTGCTGGCATCGGGAATGGCTGAGCACCAACACAGCCAGGAGAGCAGGGTGCCCACGCCCCAGCACAGCTGCCATGGGAAAAAACCTATTTTTAATTGTTTTTTTAATGATTTGCAGGGTTTGGAGATCCTCCTGGGCCCTGCAGCTGCACCAGGAGGAGCAGCAAGAGGTGCAGGCTGCTCTCAAGCACTGGGGATTTCTCTGACTATGGGAAACCTGTGATGACAGGGAGGCTGGGATTAAAGTCCTGGAATGGTTTGGGTGGGAAGGGATCTTGCAGGGTGCCCACACCCCAGCACAGCTGCCATGGGAAATATGAAATATCTATTTTTAATTGTTTTCTCATGGTTTGCAGGGTTTGGAGATCCCCCTGGGCCCTGCAGCTGCACCAGGAGGAGCAGCAAGAGGTGCAGGCTGCTCTCAAGCACTGGGGATTTCTCTGACTATGGGAAACCTGTGATGACAGGAAGGCTGGGATTAAAGTCCTGGAATGGTTTGGGTGGGAAGGACCTTAAAGATGACCCAGTGCCACCCCTAAGGTGGGCAGGGACACCTGCCACTGTGCCAGGCTGCTCCAAAGCCCGTCCAGCCTGGCCCTGGGCACTGCAGGGATCCGGGGCAGCCCCAGCTGCTCTGGGAATGCCAGCCCAGGGCCTCCCAGCCAGGAATTCCCTCTCAATATGGGACCTAAAGCTCCCCTCTGGCAGCTGGTGGCCATTCCCCCTCACCCTGTCCCTCCAGGCCCTTCCAAGCCCCTCTCCCTCCTTTTACCAACCCTTTTACCAACCCTCCTTTTACAAACCCTTTTACAAATCCTCCTTTTTCAAACCCTTTTACCAACCCTTGTTCAAACCCTTTTTCAAACCCTTTTACAAACCCCTTTACAAATCCTTTTACCAACCCTTTTACAAACCCTTTTACAAATCCTTTTACAAACCCTTTTACCAAACCTTTTACCAACCCTTTTACAAATCCTTTTACCAACCCTCCTTTTACCAAACCTTTTATAAATCCTTTTACAAACCCTTTTTCAAACCCCTTTACAAATCCTTTTACCAACCCTTTTACAAACCCTCCTACAAACCCTTTTACCAACCCCTTTACAAACCCTTTTACCAACCCTTTTTCAAACCCTTTTACAAACCCCTTTACCAACCCTTTTACCAACCCTTTTACAAATCCTCCTTTTTCAAACCCTTTTACCAACCCTCCTTTTACCAACCCTTTTACAAATCCTTTTACCAACCCTCCTTTTACCAAACCTTTTATAAATCCTTTTACAAACCCTTTTTCAAACCCCTTTACAAATCCTTTTACCAACCCTTTTACCAACCCCTTTACAAACCCTCCTACAAATCTTTTTCAAACCCCTTTACAAATCCTTTTACCAACCAACCCCTTTACAAATCCTTTTACCAACCCTTTTACCAACCCTCCTTTTACCAACCCTTTTTCAAACCCCTTTACAAACCCTCCTACAAACCCTTTTACAAATCCTCCTTTTTCAAACCCTTTTACCAACCCTCCTTTTTCAAATCCTTTTACCAACCCCTTTACAAATCCTTTTACCAACCCTCCTTTTACCAAACCTTTTACAAATCCTTTTACCAACCCTTTTTCAAACCCCTTTACAAACCCTCCTACAAACCCTTTTACAAATCCTCCTTTTTCAAACCCTTTTACCAACCCTCCTTTTCCCAACCCCTTTACCAACCTTCCTTTTACAAACCCTTTTTCAAACCCTTTTACCAACCCCCCAAGCACTGCGAGGGTTCATCCCAGCCACCCTGGCACAGGTGGCACCAGCCCAGCCACAGGAAAGGGAAAAGGGATTTTTTGTGGAGCAGCAGAGGAGCAGAGGGTGCTGGTGGAACACAGGACACCAAGGCCTGGGCCCTGTGGCCAAGACTCCTCCAGAACAACCTCCAGGACAGAGTGGGGGGCTGGGAAAGACTGGGGAGAGTTTGGGAGGTGCTCTCACTGCTGGGAGCTCTTGGAAGTTAAATTCCCTCCCCAAAAGCACCAAATCCACCTGGAGAGGGCAAGCAGGACACAGGGGTGGGGTTTAACCACCAAACACCTGCAAAAAGTCCATTTAACCACCAAACCACCTGCAAAAAGTCCATTTAACCACCAAACACCTGCAAAAAGTCCATTTAATCACAAAAAAACCTACAAAAAGTCCATTTAACCACCAAACACCTGCAAAAAGTCCATTTCATCACCAAAGCACCTGCAAAAAGTTCATTTCATCACCAAAAACCCTACAAAAAGTTCATTTTATCACCAAACACCTGCAAAAAGTCCATTTCATTGTGTCACCAAGTGCCACCGTGTCACCAAGTGCCATTCTGTCACCAAGTGCCACTGTGTCACCAAGTGGCATCGTGTCACCAAGTGCCACCGTGTCACCAAGTGCCATCGTGTCACCAAGTGGCACTGTGTCACCAAGTGCCATCGTGTCACCAAGTGCCATTGTGTCACCAAGTGGCACTGTGTCACCAAGTGCCACTGTGTCACCAAGTGCCATTCTGTCACCAAGTGCCATTCTGTCACCAAGTGGCACTGTGTCACCAAGTGCCATTGTGTCACCAAGTGCCACTGTGTCACCAAGTGCCATCGTGTCACCAAGTGCCATTGTGTCACCAAGTGCCACTGTGTCACCAAGTGCCATCGTGTCACCAAGTGCCATTGTGTCACCAAGTGCCACTGTGTCACCAAGTGGCACTGTGTCACCAAGTGCCATTCTGTCACCAAGTGCCATCGTGTCACCAAGTCTGAAGCTGACAAAACCCTGCCCCACCTCTGCCAGCTGCTGGGAACTCCAGGTGACCTGGGCCTTTCAAAGGCACATTTTCCACAGCAAAAACCAGAATTCAGCAGCCTCCCCACACCCGAAGCCATTTGGAGGACAGTATCACTAACCCACAAATTAAAACAAATCCCAATTAAGCAGCGTGCTGCTGCAACAATCAAGGGAGTTCAAATAAAGAGAGTTTGGAATTCTGCCTTGTGCTGCCACAGTGACTTTTGTTTTCCTCCCCTTTACTCATCTCTGCCATCTGACAATTTTAGCAGAGATGTGGGGCTTGGAGAAAAAAAAAATTACTAAAAAAAAAGTGGGAACATTCCTTCCTTGAGATAAATGTGAAGGGAAATGAGAGAAGTGGTTTTGTCCCTTTACCCTGAGCTGCTCCCACCCAAAGCTGCACCAATCTCCACAGCAAGCAGAGCTCAGCAAAGCACATTTTTGGGGATTTGGAGCTGCTGCACACACAAAAGTGGGCCAGGATTCCCCTCGGGGCCAGGCTGGCAGCCCTGGGTGGGGCTCAGAGCCCTGCCACCCCTGTCTCTGCTCTTTGGGGTTTTTCCACGTGGTTTTGGAGGATTTGCCTCCTGCCCAGTTTGCAGAAGGTGCTGATTTTCTGGGCAATTTTTCCTCCAAAATTTCCTCCAATTTTTCCTCCTCTGGGCCATTTTTCCTCCAAACCAGGAGTAAAATCCATGCAGAAGCTCCTTCTCGTGGTGCTTTTCCCTGCAATCCCTCCTTCAGGAGCTGCCCAAGCTGCCCAGCGGGATGGCAAAGCCAGGGACTGCAGCAGGGCTGGCTGCAGGGCACAGCCCAAACCAGGACGGGGCAGGAGTTTGGATCCAAACCTCCCATTCTGGCTCCCAGGATAAATTTAGCCGGGTGGCAATGACCTAAAAAGCAGCTGGTGGGGGTTGTGAGAGGCCTGGGCAGCTCAGCCACCTCCTGAGAGAGGGCTGGGCACGGGGCACAGCCCTGGGAGGCTCCAGGAGAGCCAAAAGGGGAACTGTGGCTCAGTTCACAGCTGCAGCCACAGCACCTGCTGGAGACAAGTGGTTCCTGCTCCTGATCCACCCTACAGCCTGAAAGAATTAGGGGGATGTTCCCCTTTCAGGGTTTTTTTGCTGTTTGAAGCACCTTGTAAAAGAGTATCAAAGGTTTCAGCATCACAGCCCCATGCAGGTTTTCCTGGGATGCTCAGCAGCACATTCCCCTATTAATAAATAAATATAAATAAATAAAAATATAAATAATAAAAAATATAAATAAAATAAAAATAAATATAAATAAAATAAAAAATAAATATAAATAAAATAAAAAATAGATATAAATAAAATACAAAATAATATAAATAAAACAAAATCTGCAGAGGATTGTGGAGTTCACCTATGCCAGGTTCCACCTCTGGTGCTTTCCAAGGCTGGAGAAAACTGGCAAGAGAAATATCACAGAATATCCTGAAATGCCTTAATGACACTGAGCTTTGGGTGGCACCAGAGAAATCGGGGACTCTGGAAGCCACCAAGAGCCACAGGGGACAATTTAAAGGATCCAGTGGCTACTGAGCTGAAAAAAACCCTTCAAAACTCTTTAAAAATCCCATTAATGCCTCTCCTGAGCCTGCAGAACCCTGGTGTGTCCCAGCCCCACTGAGCACCAAGCCCCTGCAAAGGGTTCAAGTCCAAAAAGAAGCAAACTCCCAGCAAACTCAACATTTACCAGCACAGCACTGAAATTTGCTTTTAACGAGGCAGAGATGCTGCTTCAGACCCAAAGTTAATGTGGAATTTTGGGGTGCAAAGGACCTTAAAGATCACCTGATTCCCACAGCTTCCCTAGACCTGGAATTTGTAACACAAATTCTTCTCACACACAATTCCCACTCATCCAACCAAATCCAGAAAAAAAAACCAAAAAAACCCAAAAAACCCCAAAAAACCCCCCAAAAACACAACCCCCCCCCCAAAAACAAAACACCCCCCCCCAAAAAAAAAAAAAACACCACCAAAACCACAAAAAACTCAAAAAACCCCAAAAACCAAACCCCAAAGCCACGCTGAGAAGAGGCACCAGCAGCACCAGGGCTCTGTCCCAGCACTGTGCCACAAGAGAACCCTGCACAAACCCCACAAACCCTTTTCTTCCTACATTTAAACAGGTGGAACAGGCAAACCTTTGCTCACCCCTCACTCTTTTCCAATAAATGCTGCTGAAAAGAGGAAAAATTCTGATTTTTTTTCAGAGAACTAACATTTAAAAAGCTCTGGCAGTTTGGGACACACCTGAGGGATTGGGATGCAGCTGAGGGAGAGCAGACTGAAATCCCAGGAGGAGGATCTGACCCTCTGGGACACACCAGAAGAGCCAAACACAGCCCTGTCCTCCACAATCCATTCCCTAAACGTGCAAAATTGAATTTAGCACCAGGTTTAAATACAGATCAGCAAATTTCCCCATCTTCCTACATTTAAACAGGTGGAACAGGCAAACCTTTGCTCACCCCTCACTTTTTTTCCAATAAATGCTGCTGAAAAGAGGAAAAATTCTCTTTTTTTTTTTTCCAGAGAACTAGTATTTAAAAAGCTCTGGCAGTTTGGGACACACCTGAGGGATTGGGATGCAGCTGAGGGAGAGCAGACTGAAATCCCAGGAGGATTTGACCCTCTGGGACACACCAGAAGAACCAAACACAGCCCTGTCCTCCACAATCCATTCCCTAAACGTGCAAAATTGAATTTAGCACCAGGTATAAATACAGGCCAGCAAATTTCCCCATCTTCCTACATTTAAACAGGTGGAACAGGCAAACCTTTGCTCACCCCTCACTCTTTTCCAATAAATGCTGCTGAAAAGAGGAAAAATTCTCATTTTTTTTTCCAGAGAACTACCATTTAAAAAGCTCTGGCAGTCTGGGACACACCTGAGGGATTGGGATGCAGCTGAGGGAGAGCAGACTGAAATCCCAGGAGGATTTGACCCTCTGAAGAGCCCAACACAGCCCTGTCCTCCACAATCCATTCCCTAAACGTGCAAAATTGAATTTAGCACCAGGTTTAAATAGAGGCCAGCAAATTTCCCCATCCCAGAGCAGAAGCAAGGCTGTGGCAAAGCCTGAAATGCAAAGTGGGGCCCTCGGGGATGAAGGGGACCCATCAGGGGCACATTTTTGCTCCCAGCTCACTCTCAGGGGAGCTTTTGTTCCTCCTGGCAAGGCTCGAGGCTCGATTTTACTGCAAGCAGTGACCAGTGACTCAAGCAGGGCTCAGAGTTTCACTGGTTTTGCTAAAATTGTGTGGGAATATTTTCAAACTGGGCGTCTCGGGCACCTGCCACTGGTGTTTGGGTTTTTAACACGTGTAAAACACACTGGTTTTGCTCCTGCCCAGTTTGCAGAAGGTGGTGATTTTCTGGGCAATTTTTACTTCAAATCAGATAAATACCTACAAGATTTTTGCTCCAAACTAGGCAAGCATGTAAAATATAATTAAAATTACCTTTTCAAGGCATCCAACAAAACATGGCAGAAACCACGAAGTAACAAACCCAGTGGATTCTGAGTAAGGTGAAGCTTTCTCAGCCCTTGTGAGCAAGACAAAATGTGTTCCAATGCAAGACCATGACAAAATGTGTTCAAATGCAAGACCATGACAAAAAATGTGTTTCAATGCAAGACCATGACAAAATGTGTTTAAATGCAAGACCATGACAAAATGTGTTTAAATGCAAGACCATGACAAAATGTGTTCCAATGCAAGACCCTGGAGCTCTCCAGGAGGCACGGAGCAGCAGCTCCAGTGGGAGCAGGGTGAGTGAGTGAACACCTCCTCACATACCTTCCCTTTCAAGGAACTCAGGCTCTGCCTTAGCGGGATGTGCTTTCTGACATCCCAACTTTCCAGGCCAGCCTGATTTTCTGGGCAATTTTTACTTCAAATCAGATAAATACCTACAAGATTTTTGCTCCAAACTAGGCAAGCATGTAAAATATAATTAAAATTACCTTTTCAAGGCATCCAACAAAACATGGCAGAAACCACGAAGTAACAAACCCAGTGGATTCTGAGTAAGGTGAAGCTTTCTCAGCACTTGTGAGCAAGACAAAATGTGTTTCAATGCAAGACCATGACAAAATGTGTTTAAATGCAAGACCCTGGAGCTCCCCAGGAGGCAGGGGAGCAGCAGCTCCAGTGGGAGCAGGGTGAGTGAGTGAACACCTCCTCACATACCTTCCCTTTCAAGGAACTCAGGCTCTGCCTTAGCGGGATGTGCCTGCTGACATCCCAACTTTCCAGGCCAGCCCCGTGTCCCCCCTTCTCCGAGCACGTTCTCCTGCTGGGATCTGAGCTGTCTCCAAAATGCAGGCACGGATCCCTGCCCTGAGCCAGGAGTACTGAGCTACCACCGATGTGAAACAAAGCACTGATCATTCAGCTGCCTCATTTCCACTGCTTCCCTCAATTCAACACTGACACTGCCTCAATGCAAGACCATGACAAAATGTGTTTAAATGCAAGACCATGACAAAATGTGTTTAAATGCAAGACCATGACAAAATGTGTTCCAATGCAAGACCCTGGAGCTCTCCAGGAGGCACGGAGCAGCAGCTCCAGTGGGAGCAGGGTGAGTGAGTGAACACCTCCTCACATACCTTCCCTTTCAAGGAACTCAGGCTCTGCCTTAGCGGGATGTGCTTTCTGACATCCCAACTTTCCAGGCCAGCCCCGTGTCCCCCCTTCTCCGAGCACGTTCTCCTGCTGGGATCTGAGCTGTCTCCAAAATCCAGGCACGGATTCCTGCCCTGAGCCAGGAGTACTGAGCTACCACCGATGTTAAACAAAGCACTGATCATTCAGCTGCCTCATTTCCACTGCTTCCCTCAATTCAACACTGACACTGCCTCAAAATAAAAATAAAATAAACAGTGGGAAACAAAAAGTGGGAGGTGGCTTCAGGAGCAGCAAGGAATCAATGAGTGTAACCACGCTGAGTCACCCCGGAGATCTGGCACTGCCAGGGTCACTGCTGCTCTCCTGGAAGGACTGCTCCTTCACCTCAGCCCCCCTGACTCTGGAATTGAGGAGTCCCAAGCAAGATCATTCCCAAAACTAGCACAAATCAGCCCCTACCTTCTTCTCCAAACAAAGCCCCTGCAGAGATCTGGAATTCCCAAGATAACTGCTGCTCTCCTGGAAGGATTGCTGCTTTATTTCAGCCCCCTTGACTCCAAAATGAGGATTCCCAAGCAAGGCCATTCCTAAAACTACTGAAAAATCAGTCCCTGACTGTCTTCTTCTCCAAACAAAGCCCCTGCAGGGATCTGGAATTCCCAATTCCCAAGATAACTGCTGCACTCCTGGGAAGGATTGCTCCTTCATTTCAGCCCCCCTGACTCTGGAACTGGGGATTCCCAAGCAAGGCCATTCCCAAAACTAGCAAGGCCATTCCCCAAACTAGAAAAATCAGTCTCTGACTCTCTTCTTACCCAAAGCCCCTGCAGAGATCTGGAATTCCCAGGATAACTGCAGCACTCCTGGAAGGATTGCTCCTTCATCTCAGCCCCCCTGACTCTGGAATTGGGGATTCCCAAGCAAGGCCACTCCAGAACTAGCACACATCAGCCCCTGACTCTCTTTCACCCAAACACAGCCCCTGCTGGTGTCCAGAGGTGGGTTTGTGTTTCAGCTCCCCACACTCACAGCACAGCCCAGGGGGTGTGGGTGCCTTGGGAAGGCTCCAGGGCTGCTGAGCCACGGGCACTGGGAGGTTTCAAACCTGCCTGGGAGAGCAGGTGCAGCCCTCCTGGCTTTGGGGAACTCGGGGGGAAGGTCACCGACTCTGAATTCATCAGCCAGAAGGAAAACAAAAGCAGTTTCAGCTGTCTTCAGCAGAGAGGAGAGGGTGAGGGAGCAGTGGCTTCCCCTACTGGAGCAGCTTTCACCCCATTCAGCAGCAGGGAGAAACCTCCCCCATTCCCAAAAAGGAAGAAAAACCAGGGAAATAAAAGAATGTAAATAAAGGATCAATTAGAAAAGGCTTTCCCCTGAACAAATCATCTGGGAAGAGCCAGGAGCCAAAGGCAAGCTTTGGCTCCATCCCCCACCTGTTCCATGTCCTGTTCCTGCTGCCCAGGCTCACGTGGGGTCCCCAGCCCTGGCAGTGCCCAGGTGGGGTGGGGAGGGGTGGGGAACACCCTGGGGCACTGGGAGGTGTCCCTGCCCCAGGTCTGGCTGGCAACTGGATGATCTGGAAGGTCCTTCCCACCCAAACACCCCAGGGCTCCATGTTCTGCTCCTCCAGGCTCCTCTCAGGGCACATCTCCCAGATTTATGGTTTAAAAAGCCAACAATTCCCCTCCCCAAATGCATTTGAAAGCTAAACCTGGTCTTTTTCAAACCAAAAAGAGATCTGGCTTCACACCACTCACACTCCACTGAGCAAGGCTTGAAGGAGCAGCTTCAATTCATAAACCAAGAGGAATTTTAACTCTTCAACCACGGCCATGCTGGACCCAAGAGCTCCAGAGCTGAGTTTTAAAACAGCATTTTGATTTAGAAACTCCTTTAAGAGCAAAAGGACTTTGAATCTCTGCTCAGACAAGCCAGGGCTGTGTTCTCATGTTCTCATGCAGCTTTCCTGCTGCAGAAATTGGACACAGCCTCAGAGCAGGCCTGGACCTGCCAGCACCAAGACAAAACAAAGCACCACAGCCCACCAAAAAAAAAAAAAAAAAAAAAAAAAATTTGCCAGCGTGGTTCAGTTAATAATTTATCAATCTTTTCAACTTTGCATCCATTAATCTAGCACGGGGGAGGTTAATCCAGGACACTTAGGCTCAGTATCACACACTGGTTTTTACTTTTTCAGGGGTTACTCCTGGTAAATTGTGCAAAGAGCTGATCCTACCCTAAAATTGGGTTTGTTTTCTCAAAATCCCTGATTTTACAGGCAGCCAGTGTCTGTCCCTGGTGCAAACACCCTCCAGCTCACCTTTCCATGCCATTTCTCCAGGGCTGGGAGCAGAGCCTGGCTTCTCCTCCCTCAATCCCATTCCTTCATTTTGGAGGGCAGCTCCTCACCCCTGTCCTCCCCTCCCACCCCCACAGCCTGTCCCAAACCTGGATTTACCAAAATCCCCACAGCAGTGCCCACAAACTGTGCTGTGGCACGAGAAGGCAGCAAGGATCTGCTTTCATTCCACCCCCAGGCCCCCCTGCCACTGCTCAAAGCCAGGTAAAAGCCCCCTGGAATGAGGCAAATAATGCAAAATTTATTTCATAATCAACTGTCAGCTTTTCACCTCAACCATTCACAGGGAATGACACAAAGCCTCCGGGGTGAAGCTCCTCTAAAAGGCAGATCCTAGTATCACACACTGGTTTTTACTTTTTCAGGGGTTACTCCTGGTAAATTGTGCAAAGAGCTGATCCTACCCTAAAATTGGGTTTGTTTTCTCAAAATCCCTGATTTTACAGGCAGCCAGTGTCTGTCCCTGGTGCAAACACCCTCCAGCTCACCTTTCCATGCCATTTCTCCAGGGCTGGGAGCAGAGCCTGGCTTCTCCTCCCTCAATCCCATTCCTTCATTTTGGAGGGCAGCTCCTCACCCCTGTCCTCCCCTCCCACCCCCACAGCCTGTCCCAAACCTGGATTTACCAAAATCCCCACAGCAGTGCCCACAAACTGTGCTGTGGCACGAGAAGGCAGCAAGGATCTGCTCTCATTCCACCCCCAGGCCCCCCTGCGAGGTAAAAGCCCCCTGGAATGAGGCAAATAATGCAAAATTTATTTCATAATCAACTGCCAGCTTTTCACCTCAACCATTCACAGGGAGTGACACAAAGCCTCTGGGGTGAAGCTCCTCTAAAAGGCAGCAACTGCCATAAATGTAGACTTTTCCCAAAGAAAACACCAACAAATTCAAAACATTCATTTTTGAGGAAATAACACCAAAAAAACCCCAAACAATTAAAGCCAGAGATTGCAAAACCTTTCAGAATTATCCACTTGGACGCTCTATTTGTACAATCCTTAATAAAAAAAATAATTTATGCTGTTTCCTTGTAGTGATTCCAAGGAAAGCAGGCAAAGGGGAATGCAGCAATTTCTGGAAAGCAGCACCTGACCCTCAGCAAACCAACCCAAAATGGCTCTGCCCCTTCCTCAGCTGAGTCACCAATACCTGGGAGCCTCCAGCACCTCCTGGGTGTGCCCAGCCCCGCTCTGCCATTCCCAGTTTAATGGGATTAAAGCCCACCAGCTCAGGTTACAGATGATCACCCCTGCAACACCTCGTGCCAAGTGATTTGGGAGCGATTTGGCTTCTCCTGGAAGGCTGCATCAATTTGCTCCAGGGAATCAGTGAAGTGATTTAAGATTAAAGGATGGCTCCTGGAAGCTGCAAAATAAAGCAGTGGCCAAGTCCTGAATCCAGAACCAACCCTATCATTACAAGAAGCAGCACAATCAGTGTTTTCCAAGAGATTAAATCCACTCTCAAGCTCAGACAGATCTTTAGGGAGCTGGGAGAAGATGGGGAGTGAAGATGAGGAGGCAGCAGCTGCTGCTGAGGGCTCATAAAGGTGATGGGATGAGCAGATGGAAATCCTGGGAGGAGACTGCCCTGGTGATGGGAGAGGGAATCCTTGCACTCCTCTCCACTGACCAGCACTCCAGGGGGATCCACACCAAGGCACAGCCAGCTCTGAGCACCCCAAGGTGAAAAAAGGGAAGAAAAGAAGCAGGGAAAGCAAAGTGAGACCCACACGGCTCTGCCAGCAACAAAACCAACCTGGCCCATTTCCCTGGGATGTGCTGGGGATCCATCCCACCCCAGAGCTCATCCAGAGGCTCCTGCTGCAACCCACAGGGCTGCAGGAGCCAGGGCAAAGCACAGATGCCAGGGCAGGGTGAGCCTCCAGGCACACGAGCTCTGTTTTGGGGTGGAAAACAAAGGTTGGGTGAGCCTCCAGGCACACGAGCTCTGTTTTGGGGTGGAAAACAAAGGTTGGGTGATCCTCCAGGCACACGAGCTCTGTTTTGGGGTGGAAAACAAAGGTTGGGTGAGCCTCCAGGCACACGAGCCCTGTTTTGGGGTGAAAAACAAAGGTTGGGTGAGCCTCCAGGCACACGAGCTCTGTTTTGGGGTGAAAAACAAAGGCTGGGTGAGCCTCCAGGCACACGAGCTCTGTTTTGGGGTGGAAAACAAAGGTTGGGTGATCCTCCAGGCACACGAGCTCTGTTTTGGGGTGGAAAACAAAGGTTGGGTGAGCCTCCAGGCACACGAGCTCTGTTTTGGGGTGAAAAACAAAGGCTGGGTGAGCCTCCAGGCACACGAGCTCTGTTTTGGGGTGGAAAACAAAGAGAGGGGCTCTGTGCTCAGGACTCCACAAACACAGGGACAAAACCCAGGGAGTGAAAGGAGGGGAGCTCAGTGCACACAGCAAGACACACAAGGAGAGCTGAGCTCTGGTAACACACCCCTATCTATAATTCACATTTCATAGTTAGGGAAAAAAAATGTTATTCAGCGTTTTTGCCGCCGGAATGAGGTCCAGGACAGCAGGAGAATTCAGGCAGCACAAGTGGGATCACCTCTGACTGAAGCAGGAGGAATCTGGCTGGGAATCTGCTCCAGGTGGGAGCCCTGAGCTGTGGGCTCTCTCCTTTTCCCCACAGCCTGTTACGTGCTCATCCCGGGGGTGGCTCCCATCACATCCCGGGGATTTGAGGCTCCTTCCCTGCCCAGCAGCACATCCCTGCTGCTCTGCCTCGAGGGAAGGGGAAATCCCAACAAATCAACAGGGAAAAAGTCTGGCAAGGCTCTCGATGCAGGAATAAAACACAAGGAGACAAAGAGGGGGAAGTCTATCAAGAGTGAAATTTAGGGGAAAACAAAGAGGGGGAAAAGTCTATCAAGAGTTGAAATTTAGAGGAAAACAAAAAGGGGAAAAGTCTATCAAGAGTTGAAATTTAGGGGAAAACAAAGAGGGGTAAAAGTCTGTCAAGACTGAAATTTAGGGGGAAAAAAAGAAGAAAACAAAGAGGGGAAAAAGTCTATCAAGAGTTAAAATTTAGGGGAAAACAAAGAGGGGGAAAGTCTGTCAAGACTGAAATTTAGGGGTGAAAAAAAGAGGAAAACGAGGAGGGGAAAAGTCTATCAAGAGCTGAAATTTAGGGGGGAAAAAAGAAGAAAACAAACAGGGGAAAAATCTACCAAGAGTTGAAATTTAAGGGAAAAGAAAGAAGGAGAAAGTCTATCAAGAGCTTTAATTTAAGGGGAAAAACAGAAGAAAACAAACAGGGGAAAAATCTACCAAGAGTTGAAATTTAAGGGAAAAGAAAGAAGGAGAAAGTCTATCAAGAGTTGAAATTTAGGGGAAAACAAAGAGGGGGAAACGTCTGTCAAGACTGAAATTTAGGGGGAAAAAAGGAAGAAAACAAAGAGGGAAAAAGTCTATCAAGGCTTTCAATCTAGGAAAAAAAATCCAAGGAAACAAAGAGGGGGAAAAGTCTGTCAAGATTTGAAATTTAAGGGGAAAAAAGAAGAAAAGAGGGAGAAAGTCTATCAAGACTTTCAGTTTAGGAATAAAACCTGAGGAAACAAAGAGGGGAAAAATCTATCAGGACTTGAAATTTAGGGGAGAACAAAGAGGGGGGAAAAGTCTATCAAGACTTGAAATTTAGGGGAAAAAAAGAAGGAAACAAAGAGGGGGAAAAGTCTATCAAGAGTTGAAATTTAGGGGGAAAAATAAGAAATCAAAGAGGGGGAAAGTCTATCAAGAGTTGAAATTTAGGGGAAAAAAAGGAGAAAACAAAGAGGGAAAATAAGTCTATCAAGGCTTGAAATTTAGGGGGGAAAATAAGAAAACAAAGAGGGGGGAAGTCTATCAAGGCTTGAAATTTAGGAATAAAACCCAAGGAAATAAAGACTGAAAAAGTCTACCAGGACTTTCAGTGGAGGAATTAAAATTCCAAGGAAACAAAGAGGAAAAAAAATCCATCCAAACTTTCAGCTGAAGCACTGCTTTGGTTTTGGTTCCCCCAGGACCCAGGGCAGGGATGCTGCCCAAGATGGAAGGGCCTGTGCAGGGCTGTCCTTTGGGATCTCCCCCTGTGGGGCATTCCCAGGAGGAGCAGGGCTGGAGCTCCAAGGAATGATCCAGGTGAGTCCCAAGGAGGCACTCCAGGATTTACTCCCTCTGTCTGCTCCTCCAGGAACAGGGCAGGACAGGAATTAGGGGTGAGTTTGAAGGAGAAATTAATTAAAAACCCTCAAAACATTTTAAAAAAACCCCTAAAATATTATTTAATGCCAGCACAGGACGATGAGCAGAACCAGGACAGATGAAATGTGATTTTCCCCTGGCACATGAAACAATGCAGGGCCTCGTGGAGGGGCATGTCCTGCTTCATCCAAAACACCAGGACCTGCCTGTGGGGCATTCCCAGGAGGAGCAGGGCTGGAGCTCCAAGGAATGATCCAGGTGAGTCCCAAGGAGGCACTCCAGGATTTACTCCCTCTGTCTGCTCCTCCAGGAACAGGGCAGGACAGGAATTAGGGGTGAGTTTGAAGGAGAAATTAATTAAAACCCTGAAAACATTTAAAAAACCCCCCATAAAATATTATTTAATGCCAGCACAGGACGATGAGCAGAACCAGGACAGATGAAATGTGATTTTCCCCTGGCACATGAAACAATGGAGGGGCATGTCCTGCTTCATCCAAAACACCAGGACCTGCCTGTGGGGCATTCCCAGGAGGAGCAGGGCTGGAGCTCCAAGGAATGATCCAGGTGAGTCCCAAGGAGGCACTCCAGGATTTACTCCCTCAGCTTCCAGGCTGTCTGCTCCTCCAGGAACAGGGCAGGATAGGAACTAGGGGTGAGTTTGAAGGAGAAATTAATTTTAAAAAACCCTCAAAACATAAAAAAAAAACAACCAAAAAAAAAAAAAACCTATCATTTAATGCCAGCAGGAGCAAGGCTGGAGCTCCAAGGAATGATCCAGGTGAGTCCCAAGGAGGCACTCCAGGATTTACTCCCTCAGCTTCCAGGCTGTCTGCTCCTCCAGCAACAGGGCAGGACAGGAATTAGGGGTGAGTTTGAAGGAGAAATTAATTAAAAACCCTCAAAACATTAAAAAAAAAACAAAACAAAACTATCATTTAATGCCAGCACAGGACGGTGAGCAGAACCAGGACAGAACACTCCTGTGAAGATGAAATGCATTAAAAAACCCTCAAAACATAAAAAAAAAACAACCAAAAAAAAAACAAACCTATCATTTAATGCCAGCACAGGACAATGAGCAGAACCAGGACAGGACGCTCCTGTGAAGATGAAATGTGATTTTCCCCTGGCACATGAAACAATGGAGGGGCATGTCCTGCTTCATCCAAAACACAGACCTGGCAGGGTCTGCAGGACTGGGGGCTCAGCTCCAGCTCCCCTCAGCAGCTCCTGCTGCCCAGAAAGGAGAGCACGTGGCAGTCACTCTGGGAGGTGTTTCCAAAAGCTCCCCAGGACTGTAAATCAGTCGTGGTGACACCTAAAAACAACCCCCTGCTACACATCCAAGCAGCTGGCACAACCTCCTGGACCCAGTGGAGGGGAGAGCAAGGAGACCATTTTACAGGGAATGTTTGTTTTCCCGAAATCCCCTGCTCACTTTTGGGGTTTTTAAACTGTCACAACAAAGAAAAGGCCTCTGGAATTTGTTTAATCAGCATTTAGTGCCCTAATGCCACTTCAGAACTGGGAATCTGGGAAGCATCATCCTGCCAGACTACTCAGCATTCCAAAATCTCTGCTCTGAGTCTAGGGAATGAGACGGGGAAATAATTAAAACGAGCCCCATTTTTCATTATTTTAAGCAGCTCCAACAGGCACTCTGCTCCAAGCAGCCCTAACCAAATCCACATTTCCCAGTCTGAACTCCATGATCGTGGCAATTCCATGATTAAACAAGTGCACTTGGCTTTCAGGCCTGCTCCAGGAGCCCCAGCTCCCAAATCCTCCCCAATCCAACCCACAAAGCAACAAAGGGAGAGTGAACTGGCAGCTCCAGCCAATTCCTCAGGAAAAAAAACCATCCAGCCACCAGCAAAGACTCCAAATCCTGCTCTAAAAGCAGCAACATGATACCCTTGGAAGTTGTCATTTAGGCAACAAGGATTATTTATTTTCCTCCAGTTGGTTTGGTTTAGGCAGAGATTTATGGATTTCCAGGTCTCCTGAAGACAGGCACCACCTCCCAAGCCACGTTTACCTGATTTGATTTATAAACCACCACCTGTGACAGCATTTCTGGGAAAAGGGGGGGCTCCCCCAGTTCTTTGTGCATTTTGAAGCATCACCACATCCCTGATCCCCGGAGACCTCATTAAAACAGAGCCCCAGAAGTGGAGCAGAAACAAGCGTAGCGTGACATTCGAAAATTTACATTCAAAGTTTCCAGAAATATCCATCCTTTAGAACGGAACAAAACGAAGGCAAGAAAAGCCCCAAACAAAACAACAAAGGCCCAACCAAGCCCTACCAAAACAAGACATTCCAGTGCACACGCTCTTCCCTGGGGACAGGCCAAAGAGAACAGGGGCACGTGACGCCGCGATTGCCCAACGCCGCTCTTGGAAGGTGTTCAAGTGCCATGATAAGTGCGGTGCAAGCCTATAATGAGCAGAAAAAGGAATTTATCCCAAATGTAAACTCTGTCCTACCCTTTGCCTCCACGGAGCAAACACGGCTGGGGGAGCTGGGAGATTACAAAACGCTCCGCAGGTAAACTAAGGAGCTTTGTACCTTTATTCTCCTTGACTCAGGACGAGCCTAAAATTAGCAGGGAGTGCAACGCTCGGCGAGTTACGCTCCCAAACCCCCTGCTCTGCAAAGCGGGCAGCACAGGGAGATTCAAACAAAGCTGGCCACTATTTATAATTCCTTTCAGGCACAAAACAGGCTGACACTTCCCCTTTTCCAGCTTAAAAATAGAGCTTGGCGACGACGAGCCAGCCAGCAACGTTCCTCCACAAAAGGAGGAAAATAAATCAGCGCTAAATAAACTCCGGCCGAGGGGAAGCACTGCAAACAATGAACCCCGGGGCTGGAATGGGAAGCAGCCCCGGGGTTGGGGGGTGCCGGGGTGGGTCCCCCCGTGGGTGTGAACGCCCTGGCAGGGGGCACCCCTGGAGCTGCAGCCTCGCTCCGCCCCGGGCCCGGTTTCCGGGTAGTAACAGAGCAGCCAATCCGCGGAGTTGGAGAGCTCCAGGCCTTCTCCCTGCCAGCGCGGCCCCCGGGCCCCAAAAACGGGGGGAGCACACAGGGGACACCCTGTTCTGCTGTCCCCAGGGGGGAGCTACCTGGAGAGGCCGGCTCTGGAGCACAGGGCTTTAATCCTACGCTTCCAGGCCACTGCGAGCAGGCTCGGAGGTGTTTTGGGGAGCAGGAGCCTTCCTGCAAAACCCCTGCTCTGAAAGGTCACAGGTTACCCAGGAAACTTTGGCTGCAGCCCCCCAAAAAGAGAGCAGGGATTGTGGCTCTCTTTTCCCAGCCTCAGCAGCACAAACCCGGTGTGGAGGGAGACAATGAGTGATGGGGAGCTGGAGCACATCCTGGCCCAGGAGATGATCGAACAGCAGCTCCACACAGAGCTCTGCCCCTCCTGCAGCCACCTCTGCCCTTCCCTCCTCACAAAGAGGCATCCGCAAAAGGACACGGACGTGGCAGGATTGAAAATAGGGATCATAAAAGGAGCTGGCTCCTGAACCTGTCAGAGCAGGAGGAGGCAGGAGTGTTATCCACCCTGCCCCGTGCCCCCTCCCTCCTGGGAAAGGTAGCCCTTGGCAGGCCATAAATTCACACTATTATTCACCGCTGGAGCCGTGGAAAGGGGATGAAAAGGGAAACTGTAATGAAAATGGCAGCAAAAAGAGGGGGGGTTAAAAAAACCCCCAAACAAAAACCCTCCACAGCAACAAAACCCTGAAAGCCCCGGGAGGAGATGCCCTCAAGCACATTCCTTCAGACAGTCCCTTCTGTGGCCACCGCGAGACCTCCTCGGTGTGTCCCAAAGGAGATCCCGGTTTCAGAGCAGGGCAGATTGCCCAGGGAAGCGTCTGGGGAGCCGGGGCCTGCTGAGCTGCTCACCCCGGGCGAGTCAGGCAGACAAACAAAAAGGGCCGGGGAGGGAGGGAGGGAGGGAGCGAGGGAGGAGCCATCTGACACATCCAACTTCCTAAGTTTGTTGTCCGCAGGAGACCGACTGCTCTAACCCTCACCCCCTGGAAAACAAGGAAAGCAGAGCCCACGAGGGGAGCTTTGCTTTTAGAAAAGCCATCGGGGTTCCTTTGTCAGGGCGCGGAACGAGCAGGGCAGGAACTGCCCGGCACCGAGAGGAACCCCACAAATTCGGGGCTTTCTACCTACCCAGCTCCTAGAAACACCCAGCGAAGCCACTCGGCAGGGGAAAACCTGCTCTTTGTCCTCCAAAATGCTCAAATCGCTGGGGAAGCCGGCAAGGAAGCGAACAAAAAGGGAATAAAAAAAAAAAAAAAGGGAAAGAGAGGGGGAGGGGAAAGGGAAACAGAGCAGCAGCGGGTGAGGCTGGGCCTCGGCCCCTCTCCGGCCCGGAGCTCTTTCCAGGCCGTCCCCGAGGAAGGTTTTCCCCCTCGACAAACAGCTGGAATTCCCGAGCCTCCTCCCGGTGTAAGCATCGATCGCAATTGGCGGAGTCTGACATGTGTGTAACTCTAAACCCCCGGATAAAAATAGCTCCGATTCGAGCACCATCGGGACTCGTTTCCTATTTGCTTCAAAACAGGGCGAGAAACACACCGAGAGCGGCTTTGTGGGGAGCGAGGCGCTGCGCGGACGTCACACAAGTTTCCTTCGATAAGCCACAAACAGGAGCTGCTCCTCCCTGCCCCCCCTTCCAAAAAAACACCACCAAATCCAGAGAAGTTTGTTTATCTCTCTCCGGGAACTAAATCAGCCCCGTTTCTCACCCCTCGACAGCAGCAGGGCAGAGGCAGCAGCCCCGAGTCCTGCTCGGGCACGTTCAGGGGACGGAGCCGAGAAACATTTCAGCCACTCTTGTCACTGCCACCTTGTAAACAAAAACTATTAATAAAACAATCCCAGCACCGAATTCCCGATGGTATTTTTCAACGCCACCCACTCTCCAGACAGAGAGAAAAAGGGATTCGCCGCCCCGTAAAGGGCCAGGAATAAAAACAAGGAGGAAAAATATAAACAGATCCATGTAGGAAGAAAGGGGGGGAAATAAAAAGTAATAAAGCCTAAGCAACCCTGGAGGGTTACATAAACCTCTTGGGAGACGGGCTCGGGCCCTGGTGCCCTTCACCCACCCCTGGGTCTGCTGAGCCAGACCCCGAGGGACCCCCCCGTCCTCCCCAAAAAACCAAATCCCAAAGCCAGCACCAGAAGCTTCATGAACTGCGGGGAGGAATGGGGGAAATAAATAATAACAACAAACCCCACAAAAGCCTTTCTTCGGGCTGTGGCTGCTGGAACTGCTCTCCCCTTCCTCGCCCTCGCCAGGGCAGGCGAGGGGGGCGCGGGGCACCCAGATTGGGGGGGCACCACCGAGAGGGGGGGTCTGCCGAGACACAGAGGGGGATAAACCCCCCAAAACCCGGCAGGAGGGGGGGTGAGGCCTGCCGGGCTGAGAGAGGGAGGGCAGATCCGAGCCCCAGCTCCGGGAGAGGCCGCGGGGCTGCGAACGGGGGGTCCGGGGGGCGACCCCGGCGGGGCCCCGGTGCCCCCCGCCCTCCC